>NC_069505.1:247962563-248252563 GCF_027579735.1 Bombina bombina | reverse complement strand
AGCAAAATATGTCTCTTTACCCAATGCCTCTGGGTAGCTCTTAAAAGTCAAAATTATTTTTCAACCAGTGTTCTGTTTTATGATCTGGCAAAAGTACCATGCTTTCCACCACATCCCAGATTCCCTACGGTACTGGGAGGTTAAGTCTAAATCAGGGAAACTGAAGTCATGGGTATAGCATGGGTAATGTTATTATGGATGGGGTTGGAGTCATGAGTCATTCATAGGAGGGACTAGGACTGGAGTGGGTAGGTTTGGATATATCATGTATGTAAGGTGCATTGTTTTTTGTCATTACACAAGTTACATGGGAATTAAGTTAAAAAAATATATATATTTTATAGAGATGTTTATGTTATTGAATATTAAATTATTTTCTTCTGAAGCTGTTTCTGAGAGAGGTTGCAATGTTTACATGAGTTACGGTTACAAAAGACAAGTTGATTTAGGTAGGTTAGAGAAAGAGAAAGAGAGAAAAAGAGAAAAAAAGAGAGAAAAAGAGAAAGAGATAAAAAAAGAGAAAAATAGAAAGAGAGAAAAAGAGAGAAAGAGAAAAAGAGAAAGAGAGAAAAAGAGAGAAAGAGAAAAAAGAGAGAAAGAGAAAAGAGAGAAAAAGAGAGAAAAAGAAAAAGAGAGAAAGAGAGAAAAAGAGAAAGAGAAAGGAGAAAGAGAGAGAAACAGAGAAAGAGAGAGAAAGAGAAAAAGAGAGAAAGAGAAAGAGAAAAAGAGAAAAGGAGAGAAAGAGAAAAAGAGAAAAGGAGAGAAAGAGAAAAAGAGAACAAGAGAAAAAGAGAAAAAAAGAGAAAGAGAGAAAAAGAGAAAGAGAGAAAGAGAAAGAAAGAGAGAAAGAGAGAAAAAGAGAAAGAGAGAGAAAAAGAGAAAGATAAAAAAAGAGAAAGAAAGAAAAGAGAAAGAGAGAAAGAGAAAAAGAGAAAAAGAGAAAAGGAGAGAAAGAGAAAAGGAGAGAAAGAGAACAAGAGAAAAAGAGAAAAAGAGAAAGAGAGAGAGAAAGAGAAAGAGAGAAAAAGAGAAAGAGAAAAAGAGAAAGAAAAAGAGAAAGAAAGAAAGAGAGAGAGAGAGAAAGAGAGAGAGAAAAAGAGAATTTTTGTCTACACATACATACAAACATACATACACAGACAGTATAAACACACGTACTGTATATATACACATACAGTATATATATATATATATCTATATATATATATATATATATATATATATATATTAATATATATATTTATATTTATATATATGTATATACACACACATACACGTTTGAGTCATTCCCAGTCAAACACTTTGACATCTAAAATGATACCTTTGAAACAAAGTGATTATAGAAATACCTCTGTTTGCCACTTCGAACTAAATGTTATTTATAGACTGTGAGCTCTCCGGAGCAGGGCCCTTTTCCTCCTGTACTATATTTGTTTAGTTTTGTTATGTTTTATATTTTATCACAAATCTTTGTCACTGTATACCCCTATCATTGTACCCAGCGCTACGGAATTTGGCGGCGCTATACAAATAAATGATAATGATGATAATAATAATAATAATAATAATAATATATATATATATATAAATATATATATATATATACATACACTGTATATATACACACAGTATATACATGCATACATTTACACATATAATACACACACAGACACACACACACATATATATTATTATTTTTATTATTATCGGTTATTTGTAGAGCGCCAACAGATTCCGCAGCGCTATGTATATATATATATATATATATATATATACATACACACACACACACATACATAAATATATAGATATGTATTTATAATTAAAAATAGCATTTCTTAATGCACCTTCATCTTTAGTGTCATTGTCCTAGAGTATCTTCAGGTTAGCGGGCAAGAGAAAGCCAGAAGAGGGAATAGGACTGCTTTTGATTTAAGTTGCGAGCTGTTAGCGATCAATAGCGCTATAATTATTTGCGCTCCACTTGTAATCTAGGCCTCAAGTGGTACATGTATATTGCTGGTGACATTGCCCTGATGTCAATGGTGGTAAAACCTCAGTATACATGAGATCTCATCCCACAACACTGGGCCAATAGATTGTATTGATAAATCATGTGACCATCATACTGCATAATGCCATTTGTCAAAACTACAAAGGGATTGAAGATGGTTTTCATGAGCCCCGATTTGTTCTTTGCTAAAATAACGATAAGAGAGGTGATAAGACATTTTGGGGCTGATTTATCAAGCTCAGTATGGAGCTTGATGCCCCTGTTTCTGCGTGAGCCTTCAGGAGGAGGAGCTGTCTGCCTGCTCTGAGGCCACGGACAGTAATCAACCCGATCGAATACGATTGGGTTGATTTATACCCCCTGCTAGTGGCCGATTGGCCGCGAATCTGCAGGCGGCATTGCACAAGCAGTTCACAAGAACTACTGGTGCATTAATAAATGCCGACAGCATATGCTGTTGGGCATTTATCGATGTGCGGCGGACATGATCCGCAACATTGTATCATGTCAGCTTGCACTATAATAAGTCTTCCTCTCAGGATTTATGTATTTTTAGAATCAAATAAATGTCTCACTCACCTGATTTTTTTGTGTGTATTGTGTGGCTGGAAGGAGTATTTCTGTGTTTTTGGTTAATAATCTCAAATTTGCTTCTTTAAAGGGACAGCCAACACAAAAGTTGTTATTGTTTAAAAAGATAGCTAACGCCTTTACAACCCATTCCCCAGCATTGCACATCCAACATGGTTATATTAATATACTTTATAACCTTTCAACCTCTAAATTTCTGTCACTAAAGACAGACCCATGATCACATGCTTTTGTATTTGCTTTTCACAAAAGGGGAAGCTAGTTCATGTGAGCCATATAGATAACATTGTGCTGACGCCCGTGGATTCTAATAACACAGCACTATTTGGCTTAATTGCAAGTCAATAGACAAAGTCACATGATTAGGGGGCTGTCAGAAGAGGCTTAGAAACAAGGTAATCACAGAGGTAAAAAGTATATTAATATAACTGAGATAAGGAGCAGTCTGCAGAGGCTTAGATACAAGGTAATCACAGAGGTAAAATGTATATTACTATAACTGAGATAAGGAGCAGTCTGCAGAGGCTTAGATACAGGGTAATCACAGAGGTAAAAAGTATATTAATATAACTGAGATAAGGGGCAGTCTGCAGAGGCTTAGATACAAGGTAATCACAGAGGTAAAAAGTATATTAATATAACTGAGATAAGGGGCAGTCTGCAGAGGCTTAGATACAGGGTAATCACAGAGGTAAAAAGTATATTAATATAACTGAGGTAAGGGGCAGTCTGCAGGGGCTTAGATACAAGATAATCAGAGGTAAAAAGTATATTAATATAACTGAGATAAGGGGGCAGTCTGCAGAGGCTTAGATACAAGATAATCACATAGGTAAAAAGTATATTGATATAACCTAGATAAGGGGCAGTCTGCCGAGGCTTAGATACAAGGTAATCACAGAGGTAAAAAGTATATTAATTTAACTGAGATAATGAGCAGTCTGCAGAGTGTTAGATACAGGGTAATCAGAGGTAAAAAATATATTAATATAACTGAGATAAGGAGCATTCTGCAGAGGGTTAGATACAAGGTAATCACAGAGGTAAAAAGTATATTAATATAACTGAGATAAGGGGCAGTCTGCAGAGGCTTAGATACAAGGTAACCACAGAAGTAAAAAGTATATTAATATAAACTGTGATAAGGGGAGCAGCAGTGCGATGCTGGGAGCTAGCTAAGCACATCTGATGAGCCAATGGTAAAAGGCATATGTGTGTAGCTACCAATCACCAGCTAGCTAGTTTAATTTTGACTCTTGTATCCTTGAAAAGTTAAGTTAATTGTGGAGCCACAAGTAGTGCGGATATCTGACCACATGAGTTGCTGTTTTTTTTTTTTAACAAGCACAGTACATAAAAAAAATAGCTTCAAAAATTTGCTACAACCCAAAAAAGAACATCCGACATATATTTAAAAATCTCAGTCTCACAATGCATTAAACTAAACCCATTACAATATTTTTTACAGTCTATAGGACAAAGAGAACAATGTGCAATGTCTGTGCCAAGTATGTGTTAGTACAAAACACAGCAGAGCAATTTACAAAGTTATAGCAGATTTAAGAGTCTACAAGTGTATTGAAGTACAAGACTTTGGGGCCGGATTATCAGGCTCACCGGAAACAGCAGTTTATGAAGCAGCTGCAGACATCAATCCACCCGATTCTATACGATCGGACTGATTGACAGCCCCTGCTAGTGGCCGCAAATATGCAGGGGGCGGCATTTATCGATGTGCGGCGTACATGATATGCTACATCGTATCAGGTTTGCTCGCACTTTCATAAATCGGCCCCATACAGTGTACTGAATAGCCGTAAAACTGTGCTTAATATATAGCTATAGCAGGACAGCACTGGTGACCGTGGCAGCAAGAGGGACACATTGTTTGATACAACACTAGCAACTAAAATCTCCCAGTGAGTGTATATTCAGGTGGGCCGGGGGACCCTTGAGTGATTTTTGTACATTTCTTTTTCTTTATAGATCTCATCTTTTCTGAAACATTCGGAGGACCAAGACTGGGAGTTGCACTTTGTTCCTTCTGTGGAACTTTCTACCATATTTGTCTTTCGCATCTGAACTTATTTTATAATTTTTTGAATACCATTTGAGGCATTTATGAATACTATTGGTGTATTTGTTGATTAAATATTTTTCTTGAGAGGACCTCTTGCAACCGTAAATGTTTTCTCTTTATGATCTTTGCTTTTATCTGTAGTTAATGGCCCTGTACTAAAGGTTGAGCCGACAAGCTTCTCAACTCAAGAACAGGATCCACTGCCTGTATGTATCATTACACACTCAAGTGAGCGTGTCAAGCCGCCGAACAATCACGCGAGAGAAGGGGCTGTCAATCACAGAGAGCGAGCAAGCTCTCTGTGATTTCTCCTCGCCTCCTCAGAGGTGGCGTAGGGTGTAAGAAGCAGCGATCTAATGACCAATGCTTCTTACATTGCGGGAAGCAGCTCACATATGCGAACCTGCCCCGCAAGGTCTGTGGAGAAGCTTTTGCTGCTTAGTACATGGAGTCCAATGTTGTTATAAAGGTTTCCGGTTTTTTATAAAGCTGGTAAATGCTTCCACTGAGTTACTTTTTGTTTAATACTATTTAATTATTATTTGTGTCTTTAATAAATGAATTGAAAACTGCATTTTTGATTTCCATAACACATGTATAAGCATCTACTATAATTAACAAATTCTGAATAATCATTGAGACATGACGTATCATGGTAAATTGTAATGATATCAATACTTCCTCTTGCTGACTAAAGTTAGTGAATTTATCAGACAACCGGTCAATAAAGTATTACTTCCTAACACAGCTCAAGATTCTCTCCTAGTTATTGTATAAACCCCCAATGTAGATTTGTATGGTCTCATCTAATAAAGTCACTTACAATAAATGCAGATGACAAATTAAATTGCCAGTTTTCTAATCTCCAATTTAAGCAATATTTCTGTATCAGAGGGCATTGTCCATTGTGTCACTTTAATATAAAGTGATTTCCCTAACTCTGAATAATGTATTTAAATATTCTATATTTCTATTTGATGGAAGACAGTTATTTTGTTGGTAAACCTAGATTTTTTTAACAGAACTAAAATATAAGTGATACACATCTGCTGCAATTGGTAATATTTTACTTTTTTTATTTGATTGAACATACTAATCTGTCTATAAGAGTGACTAAATTAGAGTAAATGATGCATTGCAAATAGCGTTAAAATGACAAATCTGCTGTACTTAGAACTGAAGTAGAATTGATTAAAATACAGACAGTTTTCTACTTCACATGATTTACTTCATTTATATATTAACAAATGACAGTTTGTTTTCAGGCTGAAAAGTCACAAGTGAAAATTAAACCATTTAAAACCATAACCACCAGAAAGCAAAGATTGCTAAATATTTTCCTACAAGAATCTTGATTACAATTCAGGTATGTGTGAATGATGTGAGCAGAACGTCAAATTCTACTCATCTGTCAATGTAGTGGATTATTTCTTGAGAGACTGAAATTGGTTGTTTGGGATCATTGCTTCATCAATCTTGCTCATGTAGGGTACCAAGAAGCTGCTTAAAAAAAGAGTTTGCTAGAGGGAAAACCATGCAGCTCTTAAACAGGTGATGATGCTGCTGTAAATCTTTCCCTCTATCTGTATCACAGTCTTGAAGGAGAGCTGTGTCATTTATCACATTTCCTTGACACTTGGTATGTGCTAAATGTCGTATTCTTCCTGCTTCATAAAAATGGTCATTTTTCAAGTTTAGGCAAATGCTATGTGTCTCCCTGTCCCTTCCTGTTTTTTTTCCCCATCTTGTAATGCCACTTGTTTGGGTTGATTTTTACAAACTGAGGTTGTGTTTTCAGTTGGGAAATTCTATTTATTTATTTGAATGGGGTTTAGGCTGTATACCAAGCTTTCATGTTGGGCACTGTTCATCAAAAGAGAAAGGAGTTTCTCTTGGCAGTCATCCAGAATTCTATTCTGGAAATTATGACTTTTGTTTGTCAAAAAGATTTCTGAAAGCACTGTTATTTCTAAATAATATATGTAACATCTTAGACCTAAACCTGACATTAAATAAAATAGGATTGTACAAAGCAAATATTAAATGTTGTAAGGAATGCAAAGTTAGAAATAGCACTAAACCAGTATTAAACAGGAATAATATGCCATATACTTTATCAATTATAAATTAATAACTGTGAATACTTGTGCTGACAAATGTTTCAATATACAAACACACAGAACAATAAGCAAGACGATTAATAGATAGATAGATGATAGATAGATAAATTATAGATATAAAGATATATTATATACATACATGATAGATGAGATAGATAGATAGATAGATAGATAGATAGATAGATAGATAGATAGATATGATTATAATATGAAAAGGGACACTCTCTGATCACATAAACATAGGTTTGAGATTCTAAACCAACAGAAATTAATTAAATATATGTAAAAAGACCAGTTATGCTCCATTTCACATAATATTGAGATAGTAGTTCTATAATTAAAAGCAAACTGGTCAAAGAGCAAACACCTTGGAAATATCCATAGATGAAAACAAAGCCTAACGCATTGTGCACTTAATCACAGCACTGAATTAATACAGTGGCAACTAAAAAAAATAAAAATACTTTAAATAAGGAAAACTAATTAAAAGCCTATTTTGACAAGTAACTACCCATTTCAGTCCCCCAAAGAGCAACATTATATTTATAGCTTGAAAGGACAGGGATTGTGCTTAATGCACATATTATCAGATATATTATTAAACACTATTACTATATCATTCATGCTGTGCAAATATTTATTTCCAGATGATGAATATATTTTTATGCTAAAAATGATTTGCTCCTAAAATATGCTAGATTCAAAAAGCTTTACTCATTCAGCACAAACAAGAAAGAAACGCAGCAACTAAAACCACAAAACTAACCTATGCATTGGTGATTTTTATGCTACATCATTTTTATCTTTTTTTGTGCCACCCATGAGCACTTTGAGAAGAATTGTCTGTGAATAAATAGCACCACAGGTTGTACTGCACATAACCCAGCATTTTTTTAGAATACAATTGAGTTAAAAAAAATCTTACTGGGTCCTCCTACATAGATTAAAATCACACACATATATGTGTGTGTCTATATATATATATATATATATATATATATATATATATATATATATATATATATATGCTTTACAATGACATGCAATGCAAAGCAACTGTAAAACCTGTATTCAACATACCTTTTTATCATTGATTAAGATGTAACTTTACATGTACTATAGCCAATTTTCATTTTACATGTACTATAGCCAATTTTCATAGAGGCCAATAATTTTTTTTAACACATTGTTAAAAGTCAGTTGATGATGTAATGTAGCCTTTTTAGTATTTTACAACATTTCACATGAGCAATAAACACAATAGGAAAACAAATCTGCGATTCACCTTATCAAGATCACAAACAAAAGGTACAGTTACATTTTTTTTAAGATCACTTTGTAGCCATAACATCTCTTTTGTTATGATAGTAACCTTATTAAATATATAATATTACAAGAATAGATGATTTATTTTCTCAGTATAATACTGATTTTAATATTCATGCTTTTTTGAAACACATCTCTATCCAAGTAAATAGAACCTAATGCAGATTAACACCTGGTCCATTTTCTGAATTAGATTTCACTGCAAGAAACTACAAAAAAAATGGTAATGAATCTGGATGGATAAACTAATGAAATAAATCAGAAACATTGTTAAACCTGATTTCACACCTTTAGTGGTGATATTAAAAAAAAGTCCTACCTGGTCTGTGCAGGTGATGTTGTTGGAAAGTGTTTTGAAAGGATCCCTGACAGATGTGCAATACGCAGGCACTTATCCACAAATACAGGGTGCAAGACATTGCAGAAACCATTGCAACTCTCTAAAAGAAATATAGATGCATATTATTATTTGTCTTCAGCACACAAAATGCTCCACCTGCTAATATTCCCACTGTTTGCAAAATGAGCAGCGCTTTCTTTTATGGGAACATGCATTATATTATAGAGGCGATGTGGATGAAAACGGCTGAGGAAACACTTCACCAGGAAGGAATGAATGAAATATTTAATAATTCAGCAGCCCAAATGACACTAATGATCCACTGCATATAACTCAAACCATAACAGTTTTTAAGTGTTTGTCCTGGTACCACACTCACTGCCTGTACCATACTCTGTATGTTGGGATAAGTATACTAAATAGAGCAATATGCAAATCTGTATAAATTAAATTTTATTAACCTGGTAGCATGTGTGTTTTATCCCCTTCTGGCAGACTGAGAGTTAAGATACTCTCATTAAACAACACTATATAAGACATTGTTCTTATGTGGATCATTGCTGCTGCAATATTTACATCACATTCTAAAAAAGGAAAGTATCAAAATATTTCTATTTTAAAACAAAAAGGTCTCTTGATTTTGACATTACATTTTTTTTAACCCCTTAGCACTCATATCTTTACTCAAAGGTACTACATCTAGTATTCAAATACTAAGATCTACAGATAATATCTTTAGCTAGAAAGCATATCAGAGGTTGGGTATTCTTATATTTGCAGTATTTTTTTTTATCCTAGATCCTAAGGCACCTGAGAAATGAAATAGATTGTGCAGGTATACAAAGAAAATGCTGATAAAAATTGCAAAGAAAATATATTTATAGGGATTAAACAGAAGAGCTAGGGCTGACTTGCTTCTTTCCATATTTCCAAAATTAATCAAAGTTTAGACACTCTCCATATTCATCCAATCACAGATTTCCATGCAATAAACCAATCAGGGAATCCACCTTCCACTGAGGGAGAATATATTAAATCTAAGATGGTCAGTTTCTCTTCTCTAAAATGCTTATTCATTTGGAAGAAATAAGGTCAATAAATGTAAAAACCCTTGTATGACCCTGCAGGGTACTTCATGTCACACTTTTAACCCTATAGTTTCTGATAAAATAGTGAGTAGCTATATCTTAAAAGCTAATAAAAACTGAGATGTTCTTATATCACACACACATTTGTATCAGAATATTTAGAGCCCTGTACCAGCTGTGCTGGCATTTTGATACTAAACAGGGGGATAGTGACAAAAATGTGAAGTTGCACATTTCCTAGATATTAAACTGACATGCTAAAATCCAGAAGGTGATAAGATATATCTAAACTAGTTTATGGAAACTGCAGGACTTTTGAAGAACAGGGAAATATCCCCTGGATTTGAGCCCATTGACTGCCAGACAAAGCAGCAACATATTCTGCCAGGCAGTCAAAGAGTTAATGGTGGTGGGTCGATAGACCAAGTATATCTTTGTATAGAGGCTAGATGAGTTGCTGGAAATGTAATCCAAGCAATGACTCCATAGGAGTGAGTGAAGAGTTGTGAATCAAAATAATGTCATGTAGTTTTCTCTGCCCCATAAACTTAAATTAATGTCAGACTCTGAATGCTTCACATACATTTGCATCCTCTACATGTGGTAAGTATTTTAAGCAATATATATTTTACTAATAAAATAAAACACATTTATTATACTATAATGCTCCCTTTCTAATACAGAAAATCAAATATTTATGTTATGTTAAATTTAAATCTCCTATGTATTTGCTGATCCATATAGAGATGCTGTAACTGACTAGGACATCCCTATACAGGGCATTTTGTTCTATAAGATCTCAGTGTTTTATTACCATATGATATCACAATATATATACACACACACACACATATATTATAATCAGATTAGCCTGCTGCCTTCCTATCAGATGACTCTAACCTGCAAGGTGTTTTAAAAAACCCAAATAACCCTTCTTACCTGAATAATCCAACCAGGGGCAGAGAGGGCTATTAGTGTTCATTTGAAAGATCTTTAACACGTTTTAAAATCCATCTGCACCGAAATAAATCAAGCTAAACAAATCCCAAATCTCCAGCTTCATGTGGATTTTACAAATTGTTCTTTTTTCCCTGTAAGTCAATCCTACAAAGAGGAAAAAGACATCAGAGCTCTGAGTGTGCTGTCAGAAAAAAGTGCCAAGGAGAAGAGGGGCTGATTCCTGCTCATTTTTTTCACCCCTAAATCATATTCCAGCGTCACCTCCTTGTACATGAGGCATCTGATGTGGTGGTGTAGGAAGGACCAGGAATCAGATGCTCAGCCACAAACAATAAAGAGAGAAAGCAGAGACTGTCAGTCCCTCTGTATGTACCAAGCAGGCTGCCTATACTGTGAATGCTCTAACTATTCCTGCACATCTCTGCTCAGGAAGGTATCATATGTCTTAAAGAGACATGCTCTACAAAACAATTGTGTCAGCCCACTAACTGTCTGTGGCACTTAAAACTGCCATGTTCTAATAACTGATGTTTTAACCCTGTGCAGTCTGTGGTGATATTATACAGAAAACTGAGAAGACATGGAACCACATGATATTTATATTACATGTGACACTATTCAACTCACAATATAAAACTCCATATTTGTAGTTATAATCTGAGGTTGTATAGCAGCATTAACATGTGGATATGTTCTTTAGAGACTAAATTGCAAACTAGTATTAGAATTTAGAATTGTTATTTGTAAAGCAGATATTTGTATATGAAATATATAAATGCATGATGTGACATTAACCAAATACTTCATATTAGTGATATGTTTTTAATAATATCTATTTTTCTAACTCTGGAGATTATATTGTGTATTAGAAAATGTGTCAGTCATGGTGTTTTTAGACCGATCAAGATCTGGTTTTACACAAAAAGAATATATGTGACATTTAAACAAAAGTGAATTAGCTATGACTTCTATTGTGCACTTATGGCATGCAGCCCTGCAGAGCTATAACATATTAGCACATTATCAGCAGTACATTTTTTGTAACTGATTGCATAAAGTAAGAACATAATGTATTTGGCATTTAGACAGATGTAAATTAGATGTGAATAATATTAGCTGAGGGATTTGTACCCCTGAGAGTTAAATGCATGGTATGTATTATAATTATACCTAGTACTCTACCCCTTTTCCCACTGGATATAAAGGGTTAAAAGTCATAAAAAAGCAATTAAGATTTCTACCACACACACAGCCACTGTATGATTAGCTGTTATTTTTGCCCGTGCTCTCCCTCATTACAGTTATTCTACTTCCTTGTAAATCAATCCTAAGGGCTTAAAATATAATTTATTGATTGTCAATATGCTGCATGATATGCAATTATATCTGCAAATATCACAGCCCCTTGCTTTAAACTGATGTGATTTTGCACCATTTTATTACTTAGGGTTTGCTTTACAACACTTGGAAGATTTTTACCCAAAAGCACTGCTATTAAATTCATAGCTTAGTTATGTTGCAGTCTACTCAGTGTACATTACAGCTGTCTCTATAGGCCCCTATAGGAAATATTCTACAGTATTCACAACATTAATGCTTATTTAAGGTAAATTTATTCACCTTCTTTTATTAATCCTATTGCTTGTGTTCTGCTACAACATACCTTATATCATGTAATCCTATTGCTTGTGTTCTGCTACAACATACCTTATATCATCTAATCCTATTGCTTTGTGTTCTGCTTCAACATCCCTTATATCATCTAATCCTATTGCTTGTGTTCTGCTACACCATACCTTATACCATATAATCCTATTGCTTGTGTTCTGCTACAACATACCTTATATCATGTAATCCTATTGCTTGTGTTCTGCTACAACATACCTTATATCATCTAATCCTATTGCTTGTGTTCTGCTACAACATACCTTATATCATATAATCCTATTGCTTGTGTTCTGCTACAACATACCTTATATCATATAATCCTATTGCTTGTGTTCTGCTACAACATACCTTATATCATCTAATCCTATTGTTTGTGTTCTGCTACAACATACCTTATATCATGTAATCCTATTGCTTGTGTTCTGCTACAGCATACCTTATATCATCTAATCCTATTGCTTTGTGTTCTGCTTCAACATCCCTTATATCATCTAATCCTATTGCTTGTGTTCTGCTACAACATACCTTATATCATATAATCCTATTGCTTGTGTTCTGCTACAACATACCTTATATCATATAATCCTATTGCTTGTGTTCTGCTACAACATACCTTATATCATATAATCCTATTGCTTGTGTTCTGCTACACCATACCTTATACCATCTGATCCTATTGCTTGTGTTCTGGTACAACATACTGAATATCATCTAAACCAATTGCTTGTGTTCTGCTACAACATACCCTATATCATCTAATCCTATTGCTTGTGTTCTGCTACAACATACCTTATATCATCTAATCATATTGCTTGTGTTCTGCTATAACATACTTTATATCATCTAATCCTATTGCTTGTGTTCTGCTTCAGCATACTTTATATCATCTAATCCTATTGCTTGTGTTCTCCTACAGCATACCTTATATCATCTAATCCTATTGCTTGTGTTCTGCTACAGCATACATTATATCATCTAATCCTATTGTTTGTGTTCTGCTACAACATACCTTATATCATCTAATCCTATTGTTTGTGTTCTGCTACAACATACCTTATACCATCTAATCCTATTGCTTGTGTTCTGCTACAACATACCTTATATCATCTAATCCTATTGCTTGTGTTCTGCTACAACATACCTTATATCATCTAATCCTATTGCTTGTGTTCTGCTACAACATACCTTATATCATCTAATCCTATTGCATGTGTTCTGCTACAGCATACCTTATATCATCTAATCCTATTGCTTGTGTTCTGCTACACCATACCTTATACCATCTAATCCTATTGCTTGTGTTCTGCTACAACATACCTTATATCATCTAATCCTATTGCTTGTGTTCTGCTACAGCATACCTTATATCATCTAATCCTATTGCTTGTGTTCTGCTACATCATACCTTATATCATCTAATCCTATTGCTTGTGTTCTGCTACAACATACCTTATATCATATAATCCTATTGCTTGTGTTCTGCTACAACATACCTTATATCATATAATCCTATTGCTTGTGTTCTGCTACAACATACCTTATATCATATAATCCTATTGCTTGTGTTCTGCTACACCATACCTTATACCATCTGATCCTATTGCTTGTGTTCTGGTACAACATACCCTATATCATTTAATCCTATTGCTTGTGTTCTGCTACAACATACCTTATATCATCTAATCCTATTGCTTGTGTTCTGCTATAACATACTTTATATCATCTAATCCTATTGCTTGTGTTCTGCTTCAGCATACTTTATATCATCTAATCCTATTGCTTGTGTTCTGCTACAGCATACCTTATATCATCTAATCCTATTGCTTGTGTTCTGCTACAGCATACCTTATATCATCTAATCCTATTGTTTGTGTTCTGCTACAACATACCTTATATCATCTAATCCGATTGCTTGTGTTCTGCTACAGCATACCTTACATCATCTAATCCTATTGCTTGTGTTCTGCTATAACATACCTTATATCATCTAATCCTATTGCTTGTGTTCTGCTACAACATACCTTATATCATCTAATCCTATTGCATGTGTTCTGCTACAGCATACCTTATATCATCTAATCCTATTGCTTGTGTTCTGCTACACCATACCTTATACCATCTAATCCTATTGCTTGTGTTCTGCTACAACATACCTTATATCATCTAATCCTATTGCTTGTGTTCTGCTACAGCATACCTTATATCATCTAATCCTATTGCTTGTATTCTGCTACACCATACCTTATATCATATAATCCTATTGCATGTGTTCTGCTACAACATACCTTATATCATCTACTCCTATTGCTATTGTGTTCTGCTACATCAAATCTTATATCATCTAATCCTATTGCTTGTGTTCTGCTACAACATACCTTATATAATCTAATCCTATTGCTTGTGTTCTGCTACAGCATACCTTATATCATCTAATCCTATTTCTTGTGTTCTGCTACACCATACATTATATCATCTAATCCTATTGCTTGTGTTCTGCTACAACATACCTTATATAATCTAATCCTATTGCTTGTGTTCTGGTTCTGCTACAGCATACCTTATATCATCTAATCCTATTGTTTGTGTTCTGCTACATCATACCTTATATCATCTAATCCTATTGTTTGTGTTCTGCTACAACATACCTTATATCATATAATCCTATTGCTTGTGTTCTGCTGCAGTATACCTTAAATCATCTAATCCTATTGTTTGTGTTCTGGTTCTGCTACAGCATACCTTATATCATATAATCCTATTGCTTGTGTTCTGCTACACCATACCTTATATCATCTAATCCTATTGTTTGTGTTCTGCTACAACATACCTTATATCATCTAATCCTATTGTTTGTGTTCTGCTACAACATACCTTATATCATCTAATCCTATTGCTTGTGTTCTGCTACAGCATACCTTATATCATCTAATCCTATTGCTTGTGTTCTGCTATAGCATACCTTATATAATCTAATCCTATTGCTTGTGTTCTGCTACAACATACCTTATATCATCTAATCCTATTGTTTGTGTTCTGCTACATCATACCTTATATCATCTAATCCTATTGCTTGTGTTCTGCTACAACATACCTTATATCATCTAATCCTATTGTTTGTGTTCTGCTACACCATACTTTATATCATCTAATCCTAATGCTTTGTCTTCTGCTACAACATACCTTATATCATCTAATCCTATTGCTTGTGTTCTGCTACAACATACCTTATATCATCTAATCCTAATGCTTTGTCTTCTGCTACAGCATGCCTTATATCATCTAATCCTATTGCTTTTGTTCTGCTACAACATACCTTATATCATCTAATCCTATTGCTTGTGTTCTGCTACATCACACCTTATATCATCTAATCCTATTGCTTGTGTTCTGCTACAACATACCTTATATCATCTAATCCTATTGTTTGTGTTCTGCTACTCCATACCTTATATCATCTAATCCTATTGCTTGTGTTCTGCTACTCCATACCTTGTATCATCTAATCCTATTGTTTGTGTTCTGCTACTCCATACCTTATATCATCTAATCCTATTGCTTGTGTTCTGCTACAACATACCTTATATCATCTAATCCTATTGTTTGTGTTCTGCTACTCCATACCTTATATCATCTAATCCTATTGTTTGTGTTCTGCTACAACATACCTTATATAATCTAATCCTATTGCTTGTGTTCTGCTACACCATACCTTATACCATCTAATCCTATTGCTTGTGTTCTGCTACACCATACCTTATATCATCTAATCCTATTGTTTGTGTTCTGCTACAACATACCTTATATCATCTAATCCTATTGCTTGTATTCTGCTACACCATACCTTATACCATCTAATCCTATTGCTTGTGTTCTGCTACACCATACCTTATATCATCTAATCCTATTGCTTGTGTTCTGCTACACCATACCTTATATCATCTAATCCTATTGCTTGTGTTCTGCTACACCATACCTTATATCATCTAATCCTATTGCTTTGTCTTCTGCTACACCATACCTTATATCATCTAATCCTATTGCTTGTGTTCTGCTACAGCATAACTTATATCATCTAATCCTATTGCTTGTGTTCTGCTACAGCATAATTTATATAATCTAATCCTATTGCTTGTGTTCTGCTACACCATACATTATATAATCTAATCCTATTGTTTGTGTTCTGCTGCAGCATACTTTATATCATCTAATCCTATTGTTTGTGTTCTGCTATAACATACCTTATATTATCTAATCCTATTGCTTGTGTTCTGCTACAGCATACCTTATATCATCTAATCCTATTGCTTGTGTTCTGCTACAGCATATCTTATGTCATCTAATCCTATTGCTTGTGTTCTGCTACAGCATACCTTATATCATCTAATCCTATTGCTTGTGTTCTGCTACAACATACCTTATATCATCTAATCCTATTTCTTGTGTTCTTCTACAACATACCTTATATCATCTAATCCTATTGCTTGTGTTCTGCTATAACATACCTTATATCATCTAATCCTATTGCTTGTGTTCTGCTACACCATACCTTATACCATCTAATCCTATTGCTTGTGTTCTGCTACAACATACCTTATATCATCTAATACTATTGCTTGTGTTCTGCTACAGCATACCTTATATCATCTAATCCTATTGCTTGTATTCTGCTACACCATACCTTATATCATATAATCCTATTGCATGTGTTCTGCTACAACATACCTTATATCATCTACTCCTATTGCTATTGTGTTCTGCTACATCATACCTTATATCATCTAATCCTATTGCTTGTGTTCTGCTACATCATACCTTATATCATCTAATCCTATTGCTTCTGTTCTGCTACATCATATCTTATATCATCTAATCCTATTGCTTGTGTTCTGCTACAACATACCTTATATAATCGAATCCTATTGCTTGTGTTCTGCTACAGCATACCTTATATCATCTAATCCTATTGCTTGTGTTCTGCTACAGCATACCTTATATCATCTAATCCTATTGCTTGTGTTCTGCTACAACATACCTTATATCATCTAATCCTATTGTTTGTGTTCTGCTACATCATACCTTATATCATCTAATCCTATTGCTTGTGTTCTGCTACAACATACCTTATATCATCTAATCCTATTGCTTGTGTTCTGCTACACCATACTTTATATCATCTAATCCTAATGCTTTGTCTTCTGCTACAACATACCTTATATCATCTAATCCTATTGTTTGTGTTCTGCTACAACATACCTTATATCATCTAATCCTATTGCTTGTGTTCTGCTACAGCATACCTTATGTCATCTAATCCTATTGTTTGTGTTCTGCTACAACATACCTTATATCATCTAATCCTATTGCTTGTGTTCTGCTACAACATACCTTATATCATCTAATCCTATTGTTTGTGTTCTGCTACAACATACCTTATATCATCTAATCCTATTGTTTGTGTTCTGCTACAACATACCTTATATCATCTAATCCTATTGCTTGTGTTCTGCTACAACATACCTTATATCATCTAATCCTATTGTTTGTGTTCTGCTACAACATACCTTATATCATCTAATCCTATTGCTTGTGTTCTGCTACAACATACCTTATATCATCTAATCCTATTGCTTGTGTTCTGCTACAACATACCTTATATCATCTAATCCTATTGTTTGTGTTCTGCTACTCCATACCTTATATCATCAAATCCTATTGCTTGTGTTCTGCTACACCATACCTTATATCATCTAATCCTATTGCTTGTGTTCTGCTACACCATACCTTATATCATCTAATCCTATTGCTTTGTCTTCTGCTACAACATACCTTATATAATCTAATCCTATTGTTTGTGTTCTGCTACAACATACCGTATATCATCTAAACCTATTGCTTGTGTTCTGCTACACCATACCTTATATCATCTAAACCTATTGCTTGAGTTCTGCTACACCATACCTTATATCATCTAAACCTATTGCTTGTGTTCTGCTACACCATACCTTATATCATCTAATCCTATTGCTTTGTCTTCTGCTACAACATACCTTATATAATCTAATCCTATTGTTTGTGTTCTGCTACAACATACCGTATATCATCTAAACCTATTGCTTGTGTTCTGCTACACCATACCTTATATCATCTAAACCTATTGCTTGTGTTCTGCTACACCATACCTTATATCATCTAATCCTATTGCTTGTGTTCTGCTACACCATACCTTATATCATCTAATCCTATTGCTTGTGTTCTGCTACAGCATACCTTTTATCATCTAATCCTATTGCTTGTGTTCTGCTACAGCATAACTTATATCATCTAATCCTATTGCTTGAGTTCTGCTACATCATACCTTATATCATCTAATCCTATTGCTTGTATTCTGCTACACCATACCTTATACCATCTAATCCTATTGCTTGTGTTCTGCTAAACCATACCTTATATCCTCTAATCCTATTGATTGTGTTCTGCTACACCATACCTTATATCATCTAATCCTATTGCTTGTGTTCTGCTACAACAT
The DNA here is from genome assembly GCF_027579735.1 of Bombina bombina. Classification (NCBI taxonomy): domain Eukaryota; kingdom Metazoa; phylum Chordata; class Amphibia; order Anura; family Bombinatoridae; genus Bombina; species Bombina bombina. Next base: position 248,233,847 of record NC_069505.1, on the reverse strand, counting down.
ACCTTATATCATCTAATCCTATTGCTTGTGTTCTGCTACAGCATAATTTATATAATCTAATCCTATTGCTTGTGTTCTGCTACACCATACATTATATCATCTAATCCTATTGTTTGTGTTCTGCTGCAGCATACCTTATATCATCTAATCCTATTGTTTGTGTTCTGCTATAACATACCTTATATTATCTAATCCTATTGCTTGTGTTCTGCTACAGCATACCTTATATCATCTAATCCTATTGCTTGTGTTCTGCTACAGCATATCTTATGTCATCTAATCCTATTGCTTGTGTTCTGCTACAGCATACCTTATATAATCTAATCCTATTGCTTGTGTTCTGCTACAACATACCTTATATCATCTAATCCTATTGCTTGTGTTCCTGCTACAACATACCTTATATCATCTAATCCTATTGCTTGTGTTCTGCTACAGCATACCTTATATCATCTAAACCTATTGCTTGTGTTCTGCTACAGCATATCTTATGTCATCTAATCCTATTGCTTGTGTTCTGCTACAGCATACCTTATATAATCTAATCCTATTGCTTGTGTTCTGCTACAACATACCTTATATCATCTAATCCTATTGCTTGTGTTCCTGCTACAACATACCTTATATCATCTAATCGTATTGCTTGTGTTCTGCTACAGCATATCTTATGTCATCTAATCCTATTGCTTGTGTTCTGCTACAGCATACCTTATATAATCTAATCCTATTGCTTGTGTTCTGCTACAACATACCTTATATCATCTAATCCTATTGCTTGTGTTCTGCTACAAAATACCTTATATAATCTAATCCTATTGTTTGTGTTCTGCTAAACCATACCTTATATCATCTAATCCTATTGCTTGTGTTCTGCTACACCATACCTTATATCATCTAATCCTATTGCTTGTGTTCTGCTACACCATACCTTATATCATCTAATCCTATTGCTTTGTCTTCTGCTACAACGTACCTTATATCATCTAATCCTAATGCTTTGTCTTCTGCTACAGCGTACCTTATATCATCTAATCCTATTGTTTGTGTTCTGCTACAACATACCTTATATCATCTAATCCTATTGCTTGTGTTCTGCTACAACATACCTTATATCATCTAATCCTATTGCTTTTGTTCTGCTACAGCATACCTTATATCATCTAATCCTATTGCTTGTGTTCTGCTACAACATACCTTATATCATCTAATCCTATTGTTTGTGTTCTGCTACTCCATACCTTATATAATCTAATCCTATTGCTTGTGTTCTGCTACACCATACCTTATATCATCTAATCCTATTGCTTGTGTTCTGCTACACCATACCTTATATCATCTAATCCTATTGCTTTGTCTTCTGCTACAACATACCTTATATCATCTAATCCTATTGTTTGTGTTCTGCTACAACATACCTTATATCATCTAATCCTATTGCTTTGTCTTCTGCTACAACATACCTTATATCATCTAATCCTATTGCTTGTGTTCTGCTACAACATACCTTATATCATCTAATCCTATTGTTTGTGTTCTGCTACAACATACCTTATATCATATAATCCTATTGCTTGTGTTCTGCTACACCATACCTTATATCATCTAATCCGATTGCTTGTGTTCTGCTACAGCATACCTTACATCATCTAATCCTATTGCTTGTGTTCTGCTATAACATACCTTATATCATCTAATCCTATTGCTTGTGTTCTGCTACACCATACCTTATATCATCTAATCCTATTGCTTTGTCTTCTGCTACAACGTACCTTATATCATCTAATCCTAATGCTTTGTCTTCTGCTACAACGTACCTTATATCATCTAATCCTATTGTTTGTGTTCTGCTACAACATACCTTATATCATCTAATCCTATTGCTTGTGTTCTGCTACAACATACCTTATATCATCTAATCCTATTGCTTTTGTTCTGCTACAGCATACCTTATATCATCTAATCCTATTGCTTGTGTTCTGCTACAACATACCTTATATCATCTAATCCTATTGCTTGTGTTCTGCTACACCATACCTTATATCATCTAATCCTATTGCTTTGTCTTCTGCTACAACATACCTTATATCATCTAATCCTATTGTTTGTGTTCTGCTACAACATACCTTATATCATCTAATCCTATTGCTTTGTCTTCTGCTACAACATACCTTATATCATCTAATCCTATTGCTTGTGTTCTGCTACAACATACCTTATATCATCTAATCCTATTGTTTGTGTTCTGCTACAACATACCTTTTATCATCTAATCCTATTGCTTGTGTTCTGCTACAGCATACCTTATATCAACTAATCCTATTGCTTGTGTTCTGCTACAGCATACTTTATATAATCTAATCTTATTGCTTGTGTTCTGCTACAACATACCTTATATCATCCAATCCTATTGTTTGTGTTCTGCTACAACATACCTTATATCATCCAATCCTATTGTTTGTGTTCTGCTACAACATACCTTATATCATCTAATCCTATTGTTTGTGTTCTGCTACAACATACCTTATATCATATAATCCTATTGCTTGTGTTCTGCTACATCATACCTTATATCATCCAATCCTATTGTTTGTGTTCTGCTACAACATACCTTATATCATCTAATCCTATTGTTTGTGTTCTGCTACAACATACCTTATATCATATAATCCTATTGCTTGTGTTCTGCTACACCATACCTTATATCATCTAATCCTATTGCTTGTGTTCTGCTACACCATACTTTATATCATCTAATCCTATTGCTTGTGTTCTGCTACAACATACCTTATATCATCTAATCCTATTGTTTGTGTTCTGCTACAACATACCTTATACCATCTAATCCTATTGCTTGTGTTCTGCTACACCATACCTTATATCATCTAATCCTATTGCTTGTGTTCTGCTACACCATACCTTATATAATCTTATCCTATTGCTTGTGTTCTGCAACACCATACCTTATATCATCTAATCCTATTGCTTGTGTTCTGCTACAACATACCTTATATCATCTAATCCTATTGTTTGTGTTCTGCTACAATATACCTTATACCATATAATCCTATTGCTTGTGTTCTGATACAGCATACCTTATATCATCTAATCCTATTGCTTGTGTTCTGCTACACCATACTTTATATCATCTAATCATATTGCTTTGTGTTCTGCTACACCATACCTTATACCATCTAATCCTATTGCTTGTGTTTTGCTACACCATAATTTATATAATCTAATCCTATTGCTTGTGTTCTGCTACAACATACCTTATATCATCTAATCCTATTGCTTGTGTTCTGCTACAATATACCTTATATCATCTAATCCTATTGCTTGTGTTCTGATACAACATACCTTATATCATCTAATCCTATTGTTTGTGTTCTGCTACAACATTCCTTATATCATGTAATCCTATTGCTTGTGTTCTGCTACAGCATACCTTATATCATCTAATCCTATTGCTTTGTGTTCTGCTTCAACATCCCTTATATCATCTAATCCTATTGCTTGTGTTCTGCTACAACATACCTTATATCATATAATCCTATTGCTTGTGTTCTGCTACAACATACCTTAAATCATATAATCCTATTGCTTGTGTTCTGCTACAACATACCTTATATCATATAATCCTATTGCTTGTGTTCTGCTACACCATACCTTATACCATCTGATCCTATTGCTTGTGTTCTGGTACAACATACCGAATATCATCTAAACCAATTGCTTGTGTTCTGCTACAACATACCCTATATCATCTAATCCTATTGCTTGTGTTCTGCTATAACATACTTTATATCATCTAATCCTATTGCTTGTGTTCTGCTACAACATATTTTTTATCATATAATCCTATTGCTTGTGTTCTGCTTCAGCATACCTTATATCATCTAATCCTATTGCTTGTGTTCTGCTACAGCATACCTTATATCATCTAATCCTATTGCTTGTGTTCTGCTACAGCATACATTATATCATCTAATCCTATTGTTTGTGTTCTGCTACAACCAACATACCTTATATCATCTAATTCTATTGCTTGTGTTCTGCTACAGCATACCTTATATAATCTAATCCTATTGCTTGTGTTCTGCTACAGCATACCTTATATTATCTAATCATATTGCTTTCGTTCTGCTACAGCATACATTATATCATCTAATCCTATTGCTTGTGTTCTGCTACATCATACCTTATATCATCTAATCCTATTGCTTGTGTTCTGCTACAGCATATCTTATATCATCTAATCCTATTGCTTGTGTTCTGCTACAACATACCTTATATCATCAAATCCTATTGCTTGTGTTCTGCTACAGCATACCTTATATCATCTAATCCTATTGCTTGTGTTCTGCTACACCATACCTTATATCATCTAATCCTATTGTTTGTGTTCTGCTACACCATACCTTATATCATCTAATCCTATTGCTTGTGTTCTGCTACACCATACCTTATACCATATAATCCTATTTCTTGTGTTCTGGTACAACATACCTTATATCATCTAATCCTATTGCTTGTGTTCTGCTACAACATTCCTTATATCATCTAATCCTATTGTTTGTGTTCTGCTACAGCATACCTTATATCATCTAATCCTATTGCTTGTGTTCTGCTACAACATACCTTATATCATCTAATCCTATTGTTTGTGTTCTGCTACACCATACCTTATATCATCTAATCCTATTGCTTGTGTTCTGCTACAACATACTTTATATCATCTAATCCTATTGTTTGTGTTCTGCTACAGCATACCTTATATCATCTAATCCTATTGCTTGTGTTCTGCTACACCATACCTTATATCATCTAATCCTATTGTTTGTGTTCTGCTACACCATACCTTATACCATATAATCCTATTGCTTGTGTTCTGGTACAACATACCTTATATCATCTAATCCTATTGCTTGTGTTCTGCTACAACATTCCTTATATCATCTAATCATATTGCTTGTTTTCTGCTACATCATACCTTATATCATCTAAACCAATTGCTTGTGTTCTGCTACAACATACCTTATACCATCTAATCATATTGCTTGTGTTTTGCTACACCATAATTTATATAATCTAATCCTATTGCTTGTGTTCTGCTACAACATACCTTATATCATCTAATCCTATTGCTTGTGTTCTGGTACAACATACCGTATATCATCTAAACCAATTGCTTGTGTTCTGCTACAACATACCCTATATCATCTAATGCTATTGCTTGTGTTCTGCTATAACATACTTTATATCATCTAATCCTATTGCTTGTGTTCTGATACAACATATTGTATATCATCTAATCCTATTGCCTGTGTTCTGCTTCAACATGCCTTATATAATCTAATCCTATTGCTTGTGTTCTGCTACAGCATACCTTATATCATCTAATCCTATTGCTAGTGATGTCCCGAACTGTTCGGCCCGCGAACGGTTCACAGCGAACATAGCTTGTTCGCGTTCGCGTTTGTGGGCGAACACCTGGTGATGTTCGATCCGCCCCTATGTGTCATCATTGTGGAAACTTTGACCCTTTATGTCACAGCCGCCTGACACATTAGAGCCAATCAACATCAGATAGTCCCTCACAAACACTCCCAGCTACTCGGAATCCGCCATTTTAGACTCATAACGACCTTGCTTTTTTAATGAGAGGACATGTTGTGTTTTTGCTCCTGACATTAATAGGAAAAACATAGCTAGACTAGTGTATTTACAGTCCAGAAGGACTCCACTCATCTCTGCTGCAAGCACAGCACCCCAAAAAGCCCTTTTTAGGGCTATATTTTGCTAGTGTAATCTAATTACATTTACTATCATGCCTGTGTCTGTCAGGCTCACTCAGCATTAATATACCTCTTTTTTTTCAGTCTTTTGGTTAATTCGTCTGTGCCAGGCAGCCACCCAGCACTCATATCTATTCTTCTTCACCTTAATTTTAATATAAAAAAAAAAAGTTTAAATTTGTTTGCTAGTGTAATCTAATATAATTTTCTATCCAGCCTGTGTGTTTTTCTGACATAGAGAGCCTACTGTGTTTACTTGCTGCCCTCCCTAGTCTATGAGCCACGACTCATATGTGTTTAACCTTTTTTTAATTTACCCCCCCAAAAAATAATTTCAATCATTTTTCTAGTGTAATCTAATAGTATTTTCTATCAGACGTGTGTGTATCCGACTTACAGAGCCTACTGTTTTTAATAGCTGCCCTTCCAAGGCTATCAGCCACGACTCATATGTATGTGCTTAACCTTTTTCTTAAAATTTCGAAAAAAAGTCTGTAAATCATTATGCTAGTGTAATCTAATTGTATTTTCTATCAGGCCTGTGTCTAACTGTCTATCTGACTTACACAGCATACTGTTGTTATATTTGCTGCCCTACGTAGCAGCCAGCCAGTGCGACCACTCATAGAGTCATATGTGCATTGCACTTATTAACATAATTTTAATATTAAAATCTAAAATTTTTAAATATTTTGCTAGTGTAATCTAACTTAATTTTCTATCAGTCCTGTGTTTTTGTCACTTACACAGCATACTGTGTTAAATTGCTGCCCTACCTACCATCCACGACTCATATCTGCCAGCCTGTCTGCCAGGCCCAAGTAGCCAATTAGTGGCACCAATCACAATTCTTGTAACAGTAATTAAAAAAAAAAAATCATAATTTTTTGGACTGCAAATATTCAGTCTCCTAGTGCCATTGAATTTCATTTACCTCCTGCCTGCCACTGCCAGCCTTTTGTGCCAGGCCGTCTAGCCAACTATTTACACCAATCATAATTGTAGTCACAGACAGTATAGTTATTAATTTAAATAAAAAAATTTTTTAGTGTTGATCTTAATCCTCAGTTTGCTCGTGCCCTAGAATTGCACTTTTCTACAGCCTTCCAAGCCTGTGTGCCAGGCCTACTTAAAAAATATTTACACCAATCATGTTTGTTGTGACAGTATTCTAATAATTAAAAATTTAAATTTTTGGTAATAGTTGTTGTGATTTGAATCCTCAGTTTGCTGGTGCCATTGAATAGCACTTTCCTCCTGCCTTGCAGCCTGCTGTTAGCCAGGCCCATCTAGCCAATTGTTGTCAGCAATCATATTTCTGTTAACAGTATTGCAAAAATTGTCAATCATCACTGTTTAGACTGTCAGTAATCAGTCTCCTAGTGTCCTTGAATTGCATCTACCTCCTGCCTGCCATCCTTCTGTGCCAGGCCGTCTTGCCAACTATTTACACCAATCCTAATTTTTTGTCACGGTATAGTTACTAATTAAAATTAAAAAAATCTTGATTGTTGATGATCTTAATCCTCAGTTTGCTCATGCCCTAGAATTGCACTTTTCTACAGCCTTCCAAGCCTGTGTGCCAGGCCTACTTAAAAAATATTTACACCAATCATATTTGTTGTGACAGTATTCTAATAATTAAAAATTTAAATTTTTGGTAATAGTTGTTGTGATTTGAATCCTCAGTTTGCTGGTGCCATTGAATAGCACTTCCCTCCTGCCTTGCAGCCTGCTGTGAGCCAGGCCCACCGAGTCAATTGTTGTCAGCAATCATATTTCTGTTAACAGTATTGCAAAAATTGTCAATCATCACTGTTTAGACTGTCAGTAATCAGTCTCCTAGTGTCCTTGAATTGCATCTACCTCCTGCCAGCCATCCTTTTGTGCCAGGCCGTCTTGCCAACTATTTACACCACTCCTAATTTTTTGTAACAGTATAGTTACTAATTAAAATTAAAAAAATCTTGATTGTTGATGATCTTAATCCTCAGTTTGCTCGTGCCCTAAAATTGCAATTTTCTACAGCCTTCCAAGCCTGTGTGCCAGGCCTACTTAAAAAATATTTACACCAATCATATTTGATGTGACAGTTTTCTAATAATTAAAAATTAAAATTTTTGGTAATAGTTGCTGTGATTTGAATCCTCAGTTTGCTGGTGCCATTGAAACGCACTTTCCTCCTGCCTTGCAGCCTGCTGTGAGCCAGACCCACCTAGCCATTTGTTGCCAGCAATCATATTTCTTTTAACAGTATTGCAAAAATTGTCAATCATCACTGTTTTGACTGTCAGTAATCAGTCTCCTAGTGTCCTTGAATTGCATCTACCTCCTGCCTGCCATCCTTTTGTGCCAGGCCGTCTTGCCAACTATTTACAACAATCCTAATTTTTGGTCACAGTATAGTTACTAATTAAAATTAAAAAAATCTTGATTGTTGATGATCTTAATCCTCAGTTTGCTTGTGCCCTAGAATTGCACTTTTCTACAGCCTTCCAAGCCTGTGTGCCAGGCCTACTTGAAAAATATTTACACCAATCATATTTGTTGTGACAGTATTCTAATAATTAAAAATTAAAATTTTTGGTAATAGTTGCTGTGATTTGAATCCTCAGTTTGCTGGTGCCATTGAATAGCACTTTCCTCCTGCCTTGCAGCCTGCTGTGAGCCAGGCCCACCTAGCCAATTGTTGTCAGCAATCATATTTCTGTTAACAGTATTGCAAAAATTGTCAATCATCACTGTTTAGACTGTCAGTAATCAGTCTCCTAGTGTCCTTGAATTGCATCTACCTCCTGCCTGCCATCCTTTTGTGCCAGGCCGTCTTGCCAACTATTTACACCAATCCTAATTTTTTGTCACAGTATAGTTACTAATTAAAATTAAAAAAATCTTGATTGTTGATGATCTTAATCCTCAGTTTGCTCGTGCCATAGAATTGCACTTTTCTACAGCCTTCCAAGCCTGTGTGCCAGGCCTACTTGAAAAATATTTACACCAATCATATTTGTTGTGACAGTATTCTAATAATTAAAAATTAAAATTTTTGGTAATAGTTGCTGTGATTTGAATCCTCAGTTTGCTGGTGCCATTGAATAGCACTTTCCTCCTGCCTTGCAGGCTGCTGTGAGCCAGGCCCACCTAGCCAATTGTTGTCAGCAATCATATTTCTGTTAACAGTATTGCAAAAATTGTCAATCATCACTGTTTAGACTGTCAGTAATCAGTCTCCTAGTGTCCTTGAATTGCATCTACCTCCTGCCTGCCATCCTTTTGTGCCAGGACGCCTTGCCAACTATTTACACCAATCCTATTTTTTTGTCACAGTATAGTTACTAATTAAAATTAAAAAAATCTTGATTGTTGATGATCTTAATCCTCAGTTTGCTCGTGCCCTAGAATTGAACTTTTCTACAGCCTTCCAAGCCTGTGTGCCAGGCCTACTTAAAAAATAATTACACCAATCTTATTTGTTGTGACAGTATTCTAATAATTAAAAATTAAAATTTTTGGTAATAGTTGTTGTAATTTGAATCCTCAGTTTGCTGGTACCATTGAATAGCACTTTCCTCCTGCCTTGCAGCCTGCTGTGAGCCAGGCCCACCTAGCCAATTGTTGTCAGCAATCATATTTCTGTTAACAGTATTGCAAAAATTGTCAATCATCACTGTTTAGACTGTCAGTAATCAGTCTCCTAGTGTCCTTGAATTGCATCTACCTCCTACCTGCCATCCTTTTGTGCCAGGCCGTCTTGCCAACTATTTACACCAATCCTAATTTTTGTCACAGTATAGTTACTAATTAAAATTAAAAAAATCTTGATTGTTGATGATCTTAATCCTCAGTTTGCTTGTGCCCTAGAATTGCACTTTTCTACAGCCTTCCAAGCCTGTGTGCCAGGCCTACTTGAAAAATATTTACACCAATCATATTTGTTGTGACAGTATTCAAATAATTAAAAATTAAAATTTTTGGTAATAGTTGCTGTGATTTGAATCCTCAGTTTGCTGGTGCCATTGAATAGCACTTTCCTCCTGCCTTGCAGCCTGCTGTGAGCCAGGCCCACCTAGCCAATTGTTGTCAGCAATCATATTTCTGTTAACAGTATTGCAAAAATTGTCAATCATCACTGTTTAGACTGTCAGTAATCAGTCTCCTAGTGTCCTTGAATTGCATCTACCTCCTGCCTGCCATCCTTTTGTGCCAGGACACCTTGCCAACTATTTACACCAATCCTATTTTTTTGTCACAGTATAGTTACTAATTAAAATTAAAAAAATCTTGATTGTTGATGATCTTAATCCTCAGTTTGCTCGTGCCCTAGAATTGAACTTTTCTACAGACTTCCAAGCCTGTGTGCCAGGCCTACTTAAAAAATATTTACACCAATCTTATTTGTTGTGACAGTATTCTAATAATTAAAAATTAAAATTTTTGGTAATAGTTGTTGTAATTTGAATCCTCAGTTTGCTGGTACCATTGAATAGCACTTTCCTCCTGCCTTGCAGCCTGCTGTGAGCCAGGCCCACCTAGCCAATTGTTGTCAGCAATCATATTTCTGTTAACAGTATTGCAAAAATTGTCAATCATCACTGTTTAGACTGTCAGTAATCAGTCTCCTAGTGTCCTTGAATTGCATCTACCTCCTACCTGCCATCCTTTTGTGCCAGGCCGTCTTGCCAACTATTTACACCAATCCTAATTTTTTGTCACAGTATAGTTACTAATTAAAATTAAAAAAATCTTGATTGTTGATGATCTTAATCCTCAGTTTGCCCGTGCCATAGAATTGCACTTTTCTACAGCCTTCCAAGCCTGTGTGCCAGGCCTACTTGAAAAATATTTACACCAATCATATTTGTTGTGACAGTATTCTAATAATTAAAAATTAAAATTTTTGGTAATAGTTGCTGTGATTTGAATCCTCAGTTTGCTGGTGCCATTGAATAGCACTTTCCTCCTGCCTTGCAGCCTGCTGTGAGCCAGGCCCACTTAGCCAATTGTTGTCAGCAATCATATTTCTGTTAACAGTATTGCAAAAATTGTCAATCATCACTGTTTAGACTGTCAGTAATCAGTCTCCTAGTGTCCTTGAATTGCATCTACCTCCTGCCTGCCATCCTTTTGTGCCAGGCCGTCTTGCCAACTATTTACACCAATCCTAATTTTTTGTCACAGTATAGTTACTAATTAAAATTAAAAAAATCTTGATTGTTGATGATCTTAATCCTCAGTTTGCCCGTGCCATAGAATTGCACTTTTCTACAGCCTTCCAAGCCTGTGTGCCAGGCCTACTTGAAAAATATTTACACCAATCATATTTGTTGTGACAGTATTCTAATAATTAAAAATTAAAATTTTTGGTAATAGTTGCTGTGATTTGAATCCTCAGTTTGCTGGTGCCATTGAATAGCACTTTCCTCCTGCCTTGCAGCCTGCTGTGAGCCAGGCCCACCTAGCCAATTGTTGTCAGCAATCATATTTCTGTTAACAGTATTGCAAAAATTGTCAATCATCACTGTTTAGACTGTCAGTAATCAGTCTCCTAGTGTCCTTGAATTGCATCTACCTCCTGCCTGCCATCCTTTTGTGCCAGGACACCTTGCCAACTATTTACACCAATCCTATTTTTTTGTCACAGTATAGTTACTAATTAAAATTAAAAAAATCTTGATTGTTGATGATCTTAATCCTCAGTTTGCTCGTGCCCTAGAATTGAACTTTTCTACAGCCTTCCAAGCCTGTGTGCCAGGCCTACTTAAAAAATATTTACACCAATCTTATTTGTTGTGACAGTATTCTAATAATTAAAAATTAAAATTTTTGGTAATAGTTGTTGTAATTTGAATCCTCAGTTTGCTGGTACCATTGAATAGCACTTTCCTCCTGCCTTGCAGCCTGCTGTGAGCCAGGCCCACCTAGCCAATTGTTGTCAGCAATCATATTTCTGTTAACAGTATTGCAAAAATTGTCAATCATCACTGTTTAGACTGTCAGTAATCAGTCTCCTAGTGTCCTTGAATTGCATCTACCTCCTACCTGCCATCCTTTTGTGCCAGGCCGTCTTGCCAACTATTTACACCAATCCTAATTTTTTGTCACAGTATAGTTACTAATTAAAATTAAAAAAATCTTGATTGTTGATGATCTTAATCCTCAGTTTGCTCGTGCCCTAGAATTGCACTTTTCTACAGCCTTCCAAGCCTGTGTGCCAGGCCTACTTAAAAAATATTTACACCAATCATATTTGTTGTGACAGTATTCTAATAAATAAAAAATAAAATTTTTGGTAATAGTTGTTGTGATTTGAATCCTCAGTTTGCTGGTGCCATTGAATAGCACTTTCCTCCTGCCTTGCAGCCTGCTGTGAGCCAGGCCGACCTAGCCATTTGTTGCCAGCAATCATATTTCTTTTAACAGTATTGCAAAAATTGTCAATCATCACTGTTTTGACTGTCAGTAATCAGTCTCCTAGTGTCCTTGAATTGCATCTACCTCCTGCCTGCCATCCTTTTGTGCCAGGCCGTCTTGCCAACTATTTACAAAAATCCTAATTTTTGGTCACAGTATAGTTACTAATTTCAATTTAAAAATTCTTGATTGTTGATGATCTTAATCCTCAGTTTGCTCGTGCCCTAGAATTGCACTTTTCTACTGCCTTCCAAGCCTGTGTGCCAGGCCTACTTGAAAAATATTTACACCAATCATAGTTGTTGTGACAGTATTCTTAATAATTAAAAAATAAAATTGTTGGTAATAGTTGTTGAGAATCCTCAGTTTGCTGGTGCCATTGAATAGCACTTTCCTCCTGCCTTGCAGCCTGCTGTGAGCCAGGCCCACCTAGCCAATTGTTGTCAGCAATCATATTTCTGTTAACAGTATTGCAAACATTGTCAATCATCACTGTTTAAATTGTCAGTAATCAGTCTCCTAGTGTCCTTGAATTGCATCTACCTCCTGCCTGCCATCCTTTTGTGCCAGGCCGTCTTGCCAACTATTTACACCAATCCTAATTTTTTGTCACAGTATAGTTACTAATTAAAATTAAAAAAATCTTGATTGTTGATGATCTTAATCCTCAGTTTGCCCGTGCCATAGAATTGCACTTTTCTACAGCCTTCCAAGCCTGTGTGCCAGGCCTACTTGAAAAATATTTACACCAATCATATTTGTTGTGACAGTATTCTAATAATTAAAAATTAAAATTTTTGGTAATAGTTGCTGTGATTTGAATCCTCAGTTTGCTGGTGCCATTGAATAGCACTTTCCTCCTGCCTTGCAGCCTGCTGTGAGCCAGGACCACCTAGCCAATTGTTGTCAGCAATCATATTTCTGTTAACAGTATTGCAAAAATTGTCAATCATCACTGATTAGACTGTCAGTAATCAGTCTCCTAGTGTCCTTGAATTGCATCTACCTCCTGCCTGCCATCCTTTTGTGCCAGGACGCCTTGCCAACTATTTACACCAATCCTATTTTTTTGTCACAGTATAGTTACTAATTAAAATTAAAAAAATCTTGATTGTTGATGATCTTAATCCTCAGTTTGCTCGTGCCCTAGAATTGCACTTTTCTACAGCCTTCCAAGCCAGTGTGCCAGGCTTACTTGAAAAATATTTACACCAATCATATTTGTTGTGACAGTATTCTAATAATTAAAAATTAAAATTTTTGGTAATAGTTGCTGTGATTTGAATCCTCAGTTTGCTGGTGCCATTGAATAGCACTTTCCTCCTGCCTTGCAGCCTGCTGTGAGCCAGGCCCACCTAGCCAATTGTTGTCAGCAATCATATTTCTGTTAACAGTATTGCAAAAATTGTCAATCATCACTGTTTAGATTGTCAGTAATCAGTCTCCTAGTGTCCTTGAATTGCATCTACCTCCTGCCTGCCATCCTTTTGTGCCAGGCCGTCTTGCCAACTTTTTACACCAATCCTAATTTTTTGTCACAGTACAGTTACAAATTAAAATTAAAAAAATATTGATTGTTGATGATCTTAATCCTCAGTTTGCTCGTGCCCTAGAATTGCACTTTTCTACAGCCTTCCAAGCCTGTGTGCCAGGCCTACTTAAAAAATATTTACACCAATCTTATTTGTTGTGACAGTATTCTAATAATTAAAAATTAAAATTTTTGGTAATAGTTGTTGTGATTTGAATCCTCAGTTTGCTGGTACCATTGAATAGCACTTTCCTCCTGCCTTGCAGCCTGCTGTGAGCCAGGCCCACCTAGCCAATTGTTGTCAGCAATCATATTTCTGTTAACAGTATTGCAAAAATTGTCAATCATCACTGTTTAGGCTGTCAGTAATCAGTCTCCTAGTGTCCTTGAATTGCATCTACCCCCTGCCTGCCATCCTTTTGTGCCAGGCCGTCTTGCCAACTATTTACACCAATCCTAATTTTTGGTCACAGTATAGTTACTAATTAAAATTAAAAAAATCTTGATTGTGGGGGGGCGGAGCCGGCCGAGAAAGAGCATGGCCGCACAAAGCTAAAGCTCCGATCGTATCCACTTGATGCATAATATAAAGAGGGGGCAAATGCACTTTATTCGGGTAATGAAAGGTGCCCAATAAATCCTGAACTGGGGTACAAGGTTCCGGTATAAAAAGTTGAAAGACAAACAACGGGGAATGTAAGAAAACAAGCACCATCAGCAGAGGCCGCACTGAAGCGCCAACACGGCACGTAACACTCCGCGACCAAAATACTACAGCGGCGACTATACATGAGAGTGTGTAAGCCACAATAGACAAAACGCTTACAGAGGCAGCCGAATATAAAGAGTTTAATACAGAAAACAGATCCCCAATATCGGACTTATCAGAGCACGCATCAGATAACAGGCCTCTGGAGATTGGAAACGACACAAGCTGAAAGTAAGTTAGTCCTTGATAGCTTTATTGGGGCCACATTCTAAAAGCAATACTCTTACAGTCACAACCACAAGACTACTGCGACACCATCCAGCACTATACGCAGGAGATAAAGACACTCTGAGCTGAATAACACGCTCCCACAGAATTAAACTCCTTTTTCTCTTTTTTATTACACAAGCACTGAGCGCCACAACAATAAAGATATTTGGGGAAGGGAAGAGACAAAATTCACTACGTAGTTCAAAATACAAGGACCCTGCACGGCTTAAACATACTGCAGTGCCTCATATACCCAGATCAATATGGCGGCCAGAAAACAGAGGTTAGGCAAGACACAGAAAAATACAACCCCCAGTGGAGGGAAACTAAAATCCTTTTTTAAGCCATTTGACAGTGTAAACTCATTATCATTAGAGACTGCACAAATGGACATGTCAGACCTCACAGAACACACAGATGATTCTACACCCATAACAAGGGCGGACTTGAATCTACTTCTCACTAAAAATGACCTCAGCACATTTATGGTGCAAGTCAGCAAAGCGATAAAAGATGGTCTGGCTGAAGTTAAAAGAGATGTTAACGCCCTGGGCCACAGAGTACTCCATCTTGAAGAGCAAACAGAGGAATATACAAAGACCACTGATGATATGACCATTGCATTACAACAGCAAAACACCACAATCCTACAATTACAATCGCAAGTCGAAGACCTCGACAATAGAGGAAGGCGCCACAATTTGAGAATCAGAGGGGTACCAGAGGAAATTCTACCACCACAAATCCCCTCATACCTACAGAATTTATTTAAATTTCTGTTGGGACTTAACAAAGATGACACAATAATTCTAGACAGAGCGCACCGAGCCCTCAGGGCAAAACCCCCACCAACTGGGCCACCCAGAGACATAATACTATGCTGCCATAAATTTGCAGACAAGGAAAACATTATGTTGGCGGCAAGGAAAAAATCCCCAATCAGATTTGGAGAAGACTCTATCCAGATCTTCGCGGACCTTAGCCCCCTAACATTAGCAAAACGAAAGGAGGCCAGGTACCTTACACTACACCTGGCTGAATTAAACATACCTTACAGGTGGGGCTTTCCATTTTCCATCAGAGTTATCAAGAACAATAAAACCTACATCTACAAAGACCCAGAGGATTTGGAAACATTTTGTCAACAGCTGGACATCCCGCAACCCTCTTTGCCTTCTATTAAAGACCTTATAACGGATAAACCAGCTCACAGAAAACCCAACACACAGGATCAAAGATCTGACTGGATGTCAGTGCCGAACAAGAGAAGAAACACCACTACTGTTCCACAAGCCCAGATGGGAATGGACGGTGAACCATCATGAAGGAAGTACTTTACTTTTCTTTGCCTTTGGTTGGGATACCTCCCCGCCATATTTTTGCTCAGTTATTGACAAGAAAATAGATATACTGACACTTTGTGTAGACATGCACTAATCTGCTGGAAGACATAGGGAGATTCTCCCCCTCTCTACACCGAGTACCTTAGTTTCCCCAAATTAGCAAATTCATGCCCCTGAATTCAATTCAATTTAATACTTAATAACAGTCAACATCAAGAATGGATTGGCATATTTGGTGCCTCACTCCCCCCACTCTTTTAGTCTTTACTACTCCGCTTATCGGACGTAACCGTTACTCCTTCCCCTTTTCTCCCCCCTCCTAAGCGTGTGATGCCAGAGCACCACACACCTTATTGTTCAATATGTTATTGTTGTTATAGGATGTTATTTTTACATGGTTTGATTTATTTACATGCTTTATTTATCTATTTCAGTCTAGAAACCACCATCTATTTCCTTCCTCTTCCCTGTGCTACTCTTGGAGATCCGAAAACAACTCCCTCTCACACAGTTCTCCTCTGTCTTTCTCCTTCCCTTGCTGACAGGACCCTGCAACCCACGAAATGGCCGAATTATCAAAGGGTAAGAAAACATTGTTCTCCAACACACACACAAGAACATGGCTAACCCAATAGTTAACATTATATCACAAAACACGAAAGGCCTCAACTCACCCACGAAGAGAGCAATTGCGCTGCGGAGCTTAGCCAAACATAATAACTCTATTTTATTTCTACAAGAGACACACTTCGTAAAAGAGTCAGAGCCTAAATTTCACTCTAGGGAATTCACAACAGGCTATTATAGCTCAAACAGAGTTAAAAAAAAACGGGGTATGCACCTTATTCCACAAAAACATACAATTCCAGCTCAATAAACAGATAACAGACAACGAGGGCAGAATATTAATCCTGACGGGACTCATGTTCCATCAACCAGTAACGCTAGTTAATGTTTATGCCCCCAACGGCAAAAAAGCTCAATTTTTCCAAACATTACAAAATTTAATTGTAGAACATAAGACGGGAATTCTCATATTAGGAGGAGACTTAAATGTTACCCTAAACCCCTCACTTGACGCATCCACCCACAGTGCAAACGAGACCACCCAACCTAGTATTCAAATTTCTAACACACCTAGGCTTACTTGATACTTGGAGACTGAAGCACCCCACGCAGCGCAATTACACCTTTTTCTCTTTCCCCTGGTCAGTGTACACTAGAATTGATTACATTTTTATAGACAGAAACCACCTATCTATACTTAAAGATGCGGATATCCAACCAACTCCATGGTCGGACCACTCCATGGTCAATACACAATTACAGTGGCCTAACCACCCAACTACCCCATTTATTTGGAGACTGGATGACTCCCTAATGCATACCCCACACACGGTCAAAGCAATAGAAGCCTCCTTAAAAGAATACTTCAGTATTAATATGACGCCTACCACTTCACCACATATGCTATGGGAAGCTCATAAGGCAGTAATTAGGGGGCACTGCATCAAACACACAACATACAGGAAAAAAATCTACAATCAAACAATAAATAACCTGACCACTCGACTAGCCCGCCTGGAATTAGCACATAAAAACTCCCCAAAGAATAATATACTACTTAAACAAGTAACAGACACTAGACTAGAACTCAACAACACATTGTTAAAAGAAGCACAGAGACGAGCGCTACACTTAAAGAAAACCTTCTTCTTTGAAGGTAACAGGGCAGGCCCACTCCTAGCCAGAGCCTTAAAAACTCAGACATTAAAATCACAGATACATAAGTTAACAACATCTGACAAAGTAGATATCTTAGACAGCGAGGGAATTGCTAACCATTTCAAGGAATACTACTCTAAACTATACAACCTTGAAAGAAAAGACTCCCAGGAACACTTAACACAAATGCAGGATTACATTAACAAAGCAGATCTACCTACCTTACATCCAGAACAACGTGAAGCAATGGAAAGCCCCATAAGCTTAATAGAGGTCTGTACAACAATAAAAGACCTGCCGACCGGCAAAAGTCCGGGACCGGATGGTTTCTCAAACACGTATTATAAGACATATAAACACATCTTGGCCCCGCATTTACTCAATCTATTCCAAATGTTAGAGAAAGGTGGTACCCTATCACAAGATATGCTTTCAGCACATATTTCGGTCATACCCAAACCCCAAAAAAATTTAACAGACCCCAGCAGTTATAGACCAATATCGCTCCTAAATACGGATATAAAGATTCTTGGAAAAATATTAGCGAAAAGAATTAATGTAGTATTACAATCCTTAATCCACACTGACCAGGTGGGATTTGTCCCCGGGCGGGAGGCGAGGGACAATACCATTCGGGTTTTAACACTCATTTCCTATGCCAAACATAAAAAACTACCTGCTGCCCTCTTGGCGATTGACGCCGAGAAGGCGTTTGACCGCATCAGCTGGGGATTCCTCACTGAGACACTGAAAGCGATAGGATTTGGCCCTCACATGATTACCCGAATACTTAGCCTTTACAAAAGCCCAACAGCCAAAGTCAAAGCAAATGGAATGCTTTCTAATCCCTTTCAGATCCAAAACGGTACACGCCAGGGTTGCCCCCTGTCCCCCATACTTTTCATTCTAACCATGGAAGTATTTGCGGTGCATATTCGGCGCAATCAGGACATTCAGGGAATAAACATAGGCCCCCATGACTTTAAAATCGCGATGTATGCAGACGACGTGATCTTCACAATCACTGACCCACTCTTGACAGTACCAAAGATATTGAATGAAATTAACACCTTTAGTCAATTCTCAGATTTCTCTATAAACACACAGAAATCAGAGATTCTAAATATTTCCATGAAACAAACAGACTTTCTTAACATGGCGATTGACTGCCCAATGATTGCCCGGAATGGATCAATAAAATACCTAGGGGTCCACATCTCCCCCAGTCATACACAATTATTCAAAGAAAATTACTCCAAACTTCTCACAACAATCCAACAGGACCTCCGTACCTGGGCCCTAAAACCAATTTCATGGTGGGGACGCACACAATGCATTAAAATGACCACATTACCTAGGATCTTATACTTATTCCAGGCGGTACCTATAGCTCTTCCTAAATGGTATTTGTCACAACTACAGAGACACATCAACACCTTTATTTGGGGGAAGAGCAGACCCAGGGTAAACAAAACCAACATGTATAGAGCAACAGTAAACGGAGGACTGGGACTCCCTGACTTAACAACTTATTATAATGCAGTAACTTTACAAAGAATCCTGGACTGGCATAGAGCAGGCGATACAAAAGCATGGGTGTCCCTAGACTCAAACATTCTTAAAGTTCCGTCAGTGGGAGCACTATGCTGGGTACCGAAATCTCTGCGCCCCCCCCCCAATGCTGTGATCTACCGATTCATAAACATATCTTTGACACATGGGACAGCATTACAACTCATCACACCCACATTACAGGAACTCGCTCTCCCCTTTTCCCCATCCCCTTAAATGCTGAAATGATAGGGGGCCTGGACAGAGGACAACAGAGGTTGACGGAGTGGGGATACACCGTCCCACTAAAAGAATTCACACTAAACGGGAAATTATTAGCAAGAGAAAACCTGAACACAGTTGCAGGAGGCAGATACACTAATTGGTTGAAATATTCACAATTAAGACATTTTATATATACTTCACCACATCAGAAAGATTATCTTAGAGCCCTTACCCCCTTCGAGAATCTTTGCACAGGTGAAACCCCATTGCGACACGTGCTATCTATAACGCGCAAACTCCTACAAACAGAACACACACGAACACTCCCCTCATACTCAGCCAAATGGCATGAAGAATTAGGACAGGAGCTGAGTAGAGAAGAATGGTCTCAGATCTTTCAAAACACAAAAAAGTCATCTAGCTCACCCCGGATGTTAGAACTTAACTTTAAAGTACTGATGAGATGGTACCTAACCCCCTCTCGTATTCACTCTATCTACCCAGAAGCCAATGGGAATTGCTGGAGAGGTTGCTCCACAAAGGGCCAGTACCTGCATATGTGGTGGGAATGCGAAAGAATTAGGCCCTTCTGGCAAGAGATAGAAACTTTCTACAGACGAATACTAAACGAAGATTTCAGACTGACGATAAGAATAGCCTTGCTTAACGATCTCCCCTCTTTCCCTTGTAAGCTGAGACTTCAATTATTACAAATAGGTATCACTAGTGCTAAGCTAATTATAGCGCGACATTGGAAAACACAATATACACCAACACTGCGAGAGTGGATTAGTGAGGTTTCAGAAATACTAGTGCTTGAGGAATATGGATTCTTTAAAAGGAAACAAATCAGTAGGTTTGCAGACATTAAATTCATTTGGGAGGAAAAAACTCCACGACAGACTTTACTGCCTCTGACCGACACTTAATGGATCTCCCCCCCCCCCTTCTTTTTTCTTTCCCTATCTCTTGCCTTTCTTTTCCCTTACTTCTTTCTTACTTCTCTCCTCTTCTTGAGGGACTGGTGGGTCCCTTGCCTTAGTTGAGATTTATATGTTTTGATGTCAATAATACAACCTCAAATGTTACAGCAGAACTGTGAATTTAAACATGGACATCATCCACATTACCACGCTGGGAGATAAATGATTATTTCCATTTCTATTTTATTGCAAGAATCCCTTGTCATATTCATTATGTTTGTTTGTATAATATGGATGATAATAAAGCTCTTTTGAAAATTCAAAAAAAAATCTTGATTGTTGATGATCTTAATCCTCAGTTTGCTCGTGCCCTAGAATTGCACTTTTCTACAGCCTTCCAAGCCTGTGTGCCAGGCCTACTTGAAAAATATTTACACCAATCATATTTGTTGTGACAGTATTCTAATAATTAAAAATTAAAATTTTTGGTAATAGTTGCTGTGATTTGAATCCTCAGTTTGCTGGTGCCATTGAATAGCACTTTCCTCCTGCCTTGCAGCCTGCTGTGAGCCAGGCCCACCTAGCCAATTGTTGTCAGCAATCATATTTCTGTTAACAGTATTGCAAAATTTGTCAATCATCACTGTTTAGACTGTCAGTAATCAGTCTCCTAGTGTCCTTGAATTGCATCTACCTCCTACCTGCCATCCTTTTGTGCCAGGCCGTCTTGCCAACTATTTACACCAATCCTAATTTTTTGTCACATTATAGTTACTAATTAAAATTAAAAAAATCTTGATTGTTGATGATCTTAATCCTCAGTTTGCTCGTGCCCTAGAATTGCACTTTTCTACAGCCTTCCAAGCCTGTGTGCCAGGCCTACTTAAAAAATATTTACACCAATCATATTTGTTGTGACAGTATTCTAATAATTAAAAAATAAAATTTTTGGTAATAGTTGTTGTGATTTGAATCCTCAGTTTGCTGGTGCCATTGAATAGCACTTTCCTCCTGCCTTGCAGCCTGCTGTGAGCCAGGCCGACCTAGCCATTTGTTGCCAGCAATCATATTTCTTTTAACAGTATTGCAAAAATAGTTAATCATCACTGTTTTGACTGTCAGTAATCAGTCTCCTAGTGTCCTTGAATTGCATCTACCTCCTGCCTGCCATCCTTTTGTGCCAGGCCGTCTTGCCAACTATTTACAAAAATCCTAATTTTTGGTCACAGTATAGTTACTAATTTCAATTTAAAAATTCTTGATTGTTGATGATCTTAATCCTCAGTTTGCTCGTGCCCTAGAATTGCACTTTTCTACTGCCTTCCAAGCCTGTGTGCCAGGCCTACTTGAAAAATATTTACACCAATCATAGTTGTTGTGACAGTATTCTTAATAATTAAAAAATAAAATTGTTGGTAATAGTTGTTGAGAATCCTCAGTTTGCTGGTGCCATTGAATAGCACTTTCCTGCTGCCTTGCAGCCTGTTGTGAGCCAGGCCCACCTAGCCAATTGTTGCCAGCAATCATATTTCTTTTAACAGTATTGCAAAAATTGTCAATCATCACTGTTTTGACTGTCAGTAATCAGTCTCCTAGTGTCCTTGAATTGCATCTACCTCCTGCCTGCCAGTCTTTTGTGCCAGGCCGTCTTGCCAACAATTTACACCAATCATAATTGTTGTCACAGTATAGTTACTAATTAAAATTAAAAAAAATTTGATTGTTGATCTTAATCCTCAGTTTGCTGGTGCCATTGAATTGCACTTTTCTACTGACTGCCAGCCTGTGTGCCAGGCCCAACTATCCAATTAGTGCCAGCAATCATATTTCTTTTAACAGTATTGCAAAATTTGTCAATCATCACTGTTTTGACTGTCAATCTGCAGTCTACTAGTGCCCTTGAATTGCATTTTCCTCCTGCCTGCCTGTGTGCCAGTCCCAACTAGCCAATTAGTGCCACCACTCATATTTATTGTAACAGGATTGGAATTTTTGTTAATCATAACTGTTTTGACTGTGATTCTTCAGTCTCCTAGTGCCATTGAATTGCAGTTTCCTTTCTCCCAGCGTGTGTGCCAGACAGGCCCATTTTGCCAAATAGTGCCAAACAATTAAGTTGTAATATTTTAAAAAATTAACAATTTGTGATTTTTAAAACATCTGTCTTTTTTGTTGTTGTCAGTCTCACAGCGTATACTGTGCCCACTTTCACAGTGCCACCACTCAATTGGTGTAATAGTATTGTTAGTGTCCATTTAAAAAAAAATGACAGGCAGAGGTAGGCCACCCCGCAGGTTCCGTGGTCGTGGTCGTGGTGCTGTGATTCCTTTAGACCCTACAAATATGCACATTGTTCAGACGCCGGGTGCCAGGGGGGACGCAAAAACTTCTGAGGAGGACCTAGTTGAATGGCTAACACAGGACACCCAATCTTCTTCAGCTTACGCTGCTAGTCCTCCTAACCTTGACGCACCATCTAAGTCCAGCTGTGCTTTGGGCAGGTCTCAAGTGACCAGTGCCACTCCGCCACCTGTCGCCACCACCAACACTAGCACCACAGCCGCTTCACTTGATCTGTCACAGGAGTTATTGACACATCATTTGGAAGAAATGAGTGATGTGCAACCATCATTGACAGAGGATGTAGATAATAGTGATTAGTCTCAGTCAGGCAGCATTACCGACATGGAGGTACGGTGTGATGATGATGATGATGATGAAGATGTTGTACACGCTGCTGCTTCCTTTCTTGATGTTTCAGATACAAGTGAAGCGGTTGATGATGATGTGTCGGTGGATGTCACGTGGGTGCCTGCTAGAAGAGAAGAAGAAGAGGGGGAAAGTTCAGATGGGGAGACAGAGAGGAGGAGGAGGAGACGATTTGGAAGCACGGGGAGGTCGTCTCAAGGAGCTAGTGGCACAGTCAGACAGCATGCATCATCACCAGGGGTCAGCCAGACAGCACGCCGACGCCCATCAACGCATTTTGTTGCCACCACCAGAATGCCGTCATCGCAGAGCTCAGCAGTGTGGCATTTTTTGTGTGTGTCTGCCTCTGACAACAGCGATGCCATTTGCAACCTGTGCCAAAAGAAACTGAGTCGTGGGAAGTCCAACAGCCACCTAGGTACAACTGCTTTGCGAAGGCACATGGTCTCCCATCACAAAGGCCGATGGGAAGAACACATGAGTAGAAGCAGCACACAAAGTGAAAGCCGCCCTCCTCCTCCTGCTCTAGCATCTTCAGCCACATCAACCAGTGCGGTCCTCCTTGCCCCCTCTCAACCATCCTCCACTCAGTCTCTCTTACGTAGCAGTTCCTGGTCATCTGCCCACAGTCAGGTGTCTGTCAAGGACATGTTTGAGCGTAAGAAGCCAATTTCTCAAAGTCACCCCCTTGCCCAGCGTCTGACAGCTGGCTTGTCTGAACTCTTAGCCCGCCAGCTTTTACCATACAAGCTGGTGGAGTCTGATGCTTTCAAAAAATTTGTATCTATTGGGACACCGCAGTGGAAGGTACCTGGCAGAAATTTCTTTTCACAAAAGGCAATCCCAAACCTGTACTCTGTTGTTAGAAAGGAAGTTATGGCATGTCTGGCACACAGTGTTGGGGCAAGGGTCCATATGACCATGGATAGCTGGTCTGCAAAGCATGGTCAGGGCAGGTATATCACCTACACTGCGCATTGGGTAAACCTGCTTCTGACAAGCATGGAATGCGTGGCTCTGCAGAAGAGTTGGTGACACCACCACGACTTGCCAGCAGGCCTGCTGCTACCTCCTCTACTCCTCCTACTCCATCCTCTTCCATAACCTCTTCCTCGGCTGAGTCCTCTTCAACTTCTGCGTCTTGCTCCACATCTATGGCACCCCCAGCTCCCCAGGTACTATGCTACATCCCGGGTACGGCAGTGTCACACCGTCTTGGGGTTGACTTGCCTGAAAGCGGAGAGTCACACCGCACCAGCACTCCTGACCGCCCTGAACGCACAGGTGGATCAGTGGCTGACTCCGCACCAACTGGAGATTGGCAAGGTTGTTTCTGACAATGGAAGTAATTTGGTGGCAGCATTGAAATTGGGCAAGTTGACACATGTGCCGTGCATGGCACATGTCTGTAATCTAATTGTACAACGATTTGTCCATAAGTACCCAGGCTTACAGGACGTCCTGAAGCAGGCCAGGAAGGTGTGTGGCCATTTCAGGCATTCCTACACGGCCATGGCGCACTTGTCCGATATCCAGTGTCGAAACAACCTGCCAGTGAGGCACTTGATTTGCGACAGCCCGACACGGTGAAATTCAACACTCCTAATGTTTGACCGCCTGCTCCAACAAGAAAAAGCTGTTAATGAGTATTTGTATGACCGGGGTGCTAGGACAGCCTCTGGGGAGCTGGGAATATTTTTGCCAAATTACTGGACGCTCATGCGCAATGCCTGTAGGCTCATGCGTCCTTTTGAGGAGGTGACAAACCTTGTCAGTCGCACCGAAGGCACCATCAGCGACATCATACCATTTGTTTTCTTCCTGGAGCGTGCCCTGCAAAGAGTGCTGGATCAGGCAGTAGATGAGCGTGAAGAGGAAGCGGGAGAGTTGTGGGTCCATCACCCCCGCAAACAGCCGAATCAGCATTGCTTGCTGGACCTGGGGCAACGCAGGGAGAGGATTGTGAGGAAGAGGAGTCAGAGGAGGAATGTGGCTTTGAGGAGGATGAGGAGGAGGAAGACCGAGCACAACAGTCATCCCAGGTTGCTCGTTGTTGTCACCTCTCTGGTACCCGTGGTGTTGTACGTGGCTGGGGGGAAGAAGATACCATCAGTGAGATCAGTGAGGAGGAGGAACGCGACATGATTAGCTCAGCATCCGACCTTGTTCAAATGGGTTCTTTCATGCTGTCGTGCCTGTTGAGGGACCCTCGTATAAAAAAGCTGAAGGAGAACGACCTGTACTGGGTGTCCACGCTCCTCGACCCCCGGTATAAGCATAAAGTGCCTGAAATGTTACCAAATTCCCGCAAGTTGAAAAGGATGGAGCATTTTCATAATAAATTAAAAACTATGCTTTACACAGCGTATAAGGGTGATGTCACAGCACCACGGGAATGTAACAGGGGAAGAGATGAAATTAATCCTCCTCCTCCCACGACCACGGCGGCAAGGACCGGGCGCTTTCCTGACGTCTTGTTGATGGAGGACATGCGTACCTTTTTAACTCCCATGCACCATCAGAGCCTTTCTGGATCCAGCCTTAGAGAAAGACTCAACCGACAGGTAGCAGACTACCTAGCTTTAACTGTGGATCTCGACACTCTCAGGAGTGATGGACCCCTTGACTACTGGGTGTGCAGGCTGGACTTGTGGCCTGAGCTATCCCAATTTGCAATGGAACTTCTGGCCTGCCCCGCTTCAAGTGTCCTGTCCGAAAGGACTTTTAGTGCAGCAGGAGGTTTTGTCACTGAGAAGAGAAGTCGACTAGGTCAAAAAAGCCTTGACTATCTCACTTTTATAAAAATGAATGAGGGCTGGATCCCGAAGGGACTGACATTGGGTGAAACATTTGAATAAAAAAGTCCTGATGATGAGATGAGCTGGCTTGGGCTACAACTGATACACAGGCTGGCCTTTTTTTTTGGTTATAAAGCCAGAGGACTTGCTTGACTTATCCGCCAACAACTAGTGTTCAAGCCACAAGCTTTTAGGGCACTTTATAAATGTTTTACAAACATCGATTTTTCAGGCCGCTGCTACAGCAGTTGCTACAACAATACCCCAATTTTTCAGTCATTTGTACATTCCGAATTTTTCTGGCCTCTGCTGCAGCTCTGTGGGTACAAAACTCAAATAAAAAAAATAAGGCACATAACACTAGTGATTAAACTGTTACGAATTGTACAACTTAACACACCACTTATGGACCATTAAATTGAATGCAAAATGCCACAAATTTGAAAGAGTAGGACCGACCAAGCATATTTATCCGTCTCTTGGTTGCTCTAAATTATCTCCGTGTTCCATCTATGCCATACCTGTACTCTATTGTGCAAAAGGGTGGCATATGTGGTGTTTCATGCTGTTGTTCTTGTTGCGCGTCGTGGCCCATGATATAAAAAGGCTGAAGGAGAATGACCTGTAGTAATGGGTGCCCCATCCAGTTTTTAGAAAAATGTTCCTGGTTCCTCTCAATTATCTCTGGGTTTCTAAAATGGATGCCATACCTGTACTCGCTTGTGCAAAAGGATGGCATATGTGGTGGTGTTTCCTGCAGTTGTTTCTGTTGAGGGTGCTGGACCCTCTTATAAAAAAGCTGAAGGAGAACGACCTGGAGTGGGAGCCCAAGCATGGTTTTTGGGGCTATTTCACTTTTACAAACAATTATCTGTGGGTTTCACAAATCAATGCCGTACCAGTACTCTATTGTTCCAAAGTATGCCATATGTTCTCTTTCCTGCTGGTATTTTGTTTGAGGGTCCTGGACCCTCTTATAAAAATGCCTAAGGAGAAAGAGGTGTACTGGGTGTCCACTCAGTTTTCTTTTCTATTTCCCATTTGACCAAAATTATCTCTGGTTTTTTAAAATCAATGCAGTACCTGTACTCTATTGTTCAAAAGGATGCCATACGTCCTCTTTCCTGCTGGTGTTTTTTTTTGAGGGTCCAGGACCTTCTTATAAAAAAGCCTAAGAAGAAAGAGGTGTACTGGGTGTCCACTCATTTTTTTTTCTATTTAACAATTGACCAAAATGATCTCTGGTTTTGTAAAATCAATGCTGTACCTGTACTCTATTGTTCAAAAGGATGCCATACGCCCTCTTTCCTGCTGGTGTTTTTTTTGAGGGTCCAGGACCCTCTTATAAAAAGGCCTAAGGAGAAAGAGGTGTACTGGGTGTCCACTCATTTTTTTTTCTATTTAACAATTGACCAAAATGATCTCTGGGTTTGTAAAATCAATGCTGTACCTGTACTCTATTGTTCAAAAGGATGCCATATCTCCTCTTTCCTGCTGGTGTTTTTTTTGAGGGTCCAGGACCCTCTTATAAAAAGGCCTAAGGAAAAAGAGGTGTACTGGGTGTCCATCGAATCATTTTTTTGATTCAAATTTCCATTTGCAAAAAATTATCTATGGGTTTCTAAAATCAATGCCTTTCCTGTACTCCTTTGCTCAAAAGTATGCCATATGTCCTCTTTCCTGCTGGTGTTTTGTTTGAGGGTCCTGGACCCTCTTATAAAAAGGCCTAAGGAGAAAGAATTGTACTGGGTGTCCATCCAATCATTTTTTTTATTCAAATTCACGGTTGCAACAAATTATCCCCAGGTTTCTAAAATCAATGCCTTTAATATAATCTTTTTTTCACAAAGGATGCCATATGCCCTCTTTCCTACTGCTGGTTTTGTTGAGTGTCCTGGAGCCTCTGCTAAAAAGGCCTAAGGATAAAGAAGTGTACTGGGTGTCTATTCAATGTTTTTTTAGATTTCCCGGTTGTAACAAATTTTCTCTGTGTTTCTAAAATCAATGCCTTTCCTGTAATCTATTTTTCAAAAGGATGCCATATGTCCTCTTTCATGCTGTTGTTTCTGTTGAGGCTCCGGGACACTATTATAAAAAGGCCTAAGGATAAAGAAGTGTACTGGGTGTCCAATCAATGTTTTTTTCTATTTCCCGGGTCATATAACTGATCTCTGTGTTTCTAAAATCAATACCTTTCCTGTAATCTAATTTACAAAAGTATGCCATATGTCCTCTTTCCTGCTGCTGGTTTTGTTGAGGGTCCTGGAGCCTCTGCTAAAAAGGCCTAAGGATAAATAAGTGTACTGGGTGTCTAATCCATTTTTTTTTAGATTTCCCGGTTGCAACAAATTATCTCTGGGTTTCACAAATCAATGCCTTAAATGTAATCTTTTAGTCACAAGGATGCCATATGTCCTCTTTCATGCTGTTGTTTCTGTTGAGGCTCCGGGAGACTCTTCTAAAAAGGCCTAAGGATAAAGAAGTGTACTGGGTGTATAATCTATGTTTTTTTAGATTTCACGGTTGCAACTAATGATCTCTGTGTTTCTAAAATCAATGCCTTTCCTGTAGTCTAATTTTCTAAAGGATGCCATATGTCCTCTTTCATGCTGCTGGCTTTGTGGAGGGTCCTGGAGCCTCTGCTAAAAAGGCCTAAGGATAAATAAGTGTACTTGGTGTATAATCTATGTTTTTTTAGATTTCACGGTTGCAACTAATGATCTCTGTGTTTCTAAAATCAATGCCTTTCTGTAATCTATTTTTCTAAAGGATGCCATATGTCCTCTTTCATGCTGCTGGTTTTGTGGAGGGTCCTGGAGCCTCTGCTAATAAGGCCTAAGGATAAATAAGTGTACTGGGTGTCTAATCCATTTTTTTTTAGATTTCCCGCTTGCAACAAATTATCTCTGGGTTTCTCAAATCAATGCCTTAAATGTAATCTATTGTTCAAAAGGATGCCATATGTCCTCTTTCCTTTTTTTTTTTTTTCTCTGTATTTCTGTTTATTTTAGAAAATGTAATGCACTTATAGGTTCACTAAGATAATGACTTTGCACACTGCCATTTTCCATGCAGCATTTTGACATGTCGTGTGATATGACTAGAAGATTAAAGAATGGTATGTTTTGAATCTGCTGAGAATAATAATAAAAAAAAAATTGAGTTAATAACTGAAGCATGACTTCAGGAGTCAGGTGTTTTCGTAGGTAGTGGTTGTTGTTAGCAGATTATTTTTATTGCAAATTGCAATTGCCACAGCGTGCATAAAATGTGCGTCACTAGTCCAAATCTTACCTTTTTTTTTTCATTCAGGATTAGTTTGGGGTCCGGCGCAATATTGGAAACGCAAAAAACAGGTCTCCGTACCCGTTGAAATAAGGGGTGACTACTAGTGCTTTTACAAGGCTCCTCTTGGATAGCCCCATAAAGTGTGACTATGAATCCCAAAAAGAAAATTAAATAAAGGTTGAAAACTAACTCCTAAGTAAATTGTAAGACCTGGAGCTCCTCAAACACACGTCCTACCGCAACAGCTATAGGCTCCGCCCACCCAAATCTTACCTTTTTAATGCCAATTGATATTGCCACAGCTGGAACAACAGTAAATAACATGTGCGTCACCACAGTCTCCGAAGCTGTTGTCGGATGTATACAAAAACACTGATAAAGCATTCCTTTCGAGGCGCAAAGAGATGGCTACCGGAACACTCCAGGAACTTCCCAAGACTAAGAGTCGCTGTCTTGTGTTTCTGGTGATGTTGAAGACATCTGGGTAGTGTACAGGGAGGGCAAAAATCTTCTCCATCTCTGTGCACCACAGGACAGGACGTCCTTGTCATCCATAAGCACATGAAATTGCTGGCATTTTCGTTGCTTCAAGAAATTCAGTTTTTGTGGTGATAGTACATAATTAAATAAACTTTGGTTTCCTACCATACTCAAGACAATCTTGTAGTTCAAGCTTCGGACTTGCGTGCAGAATATGGCTGATGGCCCCTTATTCACATGTTTGTCCAGAGCAACAACATTTGCAAAAAGCCAGAAGAAAGGTCGGTTCTCACTAGCCTTAAGTTGAGTTTCAATTACCAAATGCTGATATTCAAAAAATAGACAACCAGTGCCTTAAAAAACACATTTGCAATATGGATTCACCAGAGCAAGGTCATTGCAAGTATTTCCCACAATAACAAAATTAAAATGACACAACTCCGCAATCTTCCCCTTCACATTATTATTGTCACACTCCATTGTACTCCTATGCCCACCTCCCTGCTCTTGTTTTTGTTGAGGGTCCTGGAGCCTCTGCTAAAAAGGCCTATGGATAAATAAGTGTACTTGGTGTCTAATCAATGTTTTTTTCTATTTCCCGGGTCATATAAATGATCTCTGGGATTCTAAAATCAATGCCTTTCCTGTAATCTAATTTACAAAAGTATGCCATATGTCCTCTTTCCTGCTGCTGGTTTTATTGAGGGTCCTGGAGCCTCTGCTAAAAAGGCCTAAGGATAAAGAAGTGTACTGGGTGTCTAATCTATGATTTTTTAGATTTCACGGTTGCAAAAAATTATCCACGGGTTTCTAAAATCAATGCCTTTCCTGTAATATATTATTCAGAAGAATGCCATATGTACTTTTTGATGCTGTTGTTTCTGTTGAGGCTCCGGGAGCCTCTTATTAAAAAGGCCTAAGGAAAAATAAGTGTACTGGGTGTCTAATCAATGTTTTTTTCTATTTCCCGGTTGCAACTAATGATCTCTGTGTTTCTGAAATCAATGCCTTTCCTATAATCATTTTGTCGAGGGTCCTGGAGCCTCTGCTGAGCATAAAAAAAATAATTAATTTAAATGATCTCTGGGATTCTAAAATCAATGCCTTTCCTGTAATCTATTATTCAAAAGGATGACATATCTCCTCTTTCATGCTGTTGTTTTGGTTGAGGCTCCGGGACCCTCTTATTAAAAAGGCGTGAGAATAAATAAGTGTAACGGGTGTCTAATCAATGTTTTTTTCTATTTCACGGGTCATAAAAAAGATCTGTGGGTTTCTAAAATCTATGCCTTTCCTGTAATCTATTATTCAAAAGGATGACATATCTCCTCTTTCATGCTGTTGTTTCGGTTGAGGCTCCTGGACCCTCTTATTAAAAAGGCCTGAGGAAAAATAAGTGTACTGGGTGTCTAATCAATGTTTTTTACTATTTCCCAGGTCTTATTAAAAAGGCCAGAGGAAAAATAAGTGTACTGGGTGTCTAATCAATGTTTTTTTTCTATTTCATGGTTGCAAATAATGATCTGTGGGTTTCTAAAATAAATGCCTTTCCTCTAATCTATTATTCAAAAGGATGACATATCTCCTCTTTCATGCTGTTGTTTTGGTTGAGGCTCCAGGACCCTCTTATTAAAAAGGCCTGAGGATAAATAAGTGTAACAGGTGTCTAATCAATGTTTTTTTTTCTATTTCACGGGTCATATAAATGATCTGTGGGTTTCTAAAATCAATGCCTTTCCTGTAATCTATTATTCAAAAGGATGACATATCTCCTCTTTCATGCTGTTGTTTCGGTTGAGGCTCCGGGACCCTCATTAAAAATGTCTGAGGATAAATAATTGTAACGGGTGTCTAATCAATGTTTTTTTATATTTCCCGGGTCATATAAATGATCTCTGGGATTCTAAAATCAATGCCTTTCCTGTAATCTATTATTCAAAAGGATGACATATCTCCTCTTTCATGCTGTTGTTTTGGTTGAGGCTCCGGGACCCTCTTATTAAAAAGGCCTGAGGATAAATAAGTGTAGCGGGTGTCTAATCAATGTTTTTTGCTATTTCCCGGGTCATATAAATGATCTCTGGGATTATAAAATCAATGCCTTTCCTGTAATCTATTATTCAAAAGGATGACATCTGTCCTTTTTCATACTGTTGTTTCGGTTGAGGCTCCGGAACCCTCTTATTAAAAAGGCCTGAGGATAAATAAGTCTAACGGGTGTCTAATCAATGTTATTTTCTATTTCCCAGTTGCAAATAATGATCTGTGGGTTTCTAAAATCAATGGATTTCTTGTAATCTATTATTCAAAAGGATGACATATGTCCTCTTTCATGCTGTTGTTTCGGTTGAGGCTCCGGGACCCTCGTATTAAAAAGGCCTGAGGATAAATAAGTGTAACGGGTGTCTAATCAAGTTTTTTTCTATTTCACGGTTGCAAATAATGATCTGTGGGTTTCTAAAATCAATGCCTTTACTGTAATCTATTATTCAAAAGGATGACATATCTCCTCTTTCATGCTGTTGTTTCGGTTGAGGCTCCGGGACCCTCTTATTAAAAAGGCCTGAGGATAAATAAGTGTACTGGGTGTCTAATCAATGTTTTTTTCTATTTCCCTGGTCTTATTAAAAAGGCCTGAGGAAAAATAAGTATACTGGGTGTCTAATCAATGTTTTTTTCTATTTCACGGTTGCAAATAATGATCTGTGGGTTTCTAAAATCAATGCCTTTACTGTAATCTTTTATTCAAAAGGATGACATATCTCCTCTTTCATTCTGTTGTTTCGGTTGAGGCTCCGGGACCCTCGTATTAAAAAGGCCTGAGCATAAATAAGTGTAACTGGTGTCTAATCAATGTTTTTTTCTATTTCACGGTTGCAAATAATGATCTGTGGGTTTCTAAAATCAATGCCTTTCTTGTAATCTATTATTCAAAAGGATGACATATGTCCTCTTTCATGCTGTTGTTTCGTTTGAGGCTCCGGGACCCTCGTATTAAAAAGGCCTTAGGATAAATAAGTGTAACGGGTGTCTAATCAATGTTTTTTTCTATTTCACGGTTGCAAATAATGATCTGTGGGTTTCTAAAATCAATGCCTTTCCTGTAATCTATTTTTCAAAAGGATGACATATGTCTTCTTTCATGCTGTTGTTTCGGTTGAGGCTCCGGGACCCTCGTATTAAAAAGGCCTGAGGATAAATAAGTGTAACGGGTGTCTAATCAAGTTTTTTTCTATTTCACGGTTGCAAATAATGATCTGTGGGTTTCTAAAATCAATGCCTTTACTGTAATCTATTATTCAAAAGGATGACATATCTCCTCTTTCATGCTGTTGTTTCGGTTGAGGCTCCGGGACCCTCTTATTAAAAAGGCCTGAGGATAAATAAGTGTACTGGGTGTCTAATCAATGTTTTTTTCTATTTCCCTGGTCTTATTAAAAAGGCCTGAGGAAAAATAAGTATACTGGGTGTCTAATCAATGTTTTTTTCTATTTCACGGTTGCAAATAATGATCTGTGGGTTTCTAAAATCAATGCCTTTACTGTAATCTTTTATTCAAAAGGATGACATATCTCCTCTTTCATTCTGTTGTTTCGGTTGAGGCTCCGGGACCCTCGTATTAAAAAGGCCTGAGCATAAATAAGTGTAACTGGTGTCTAATCAATGTTTTTTTCTATTTCACGGTTGCAAATAATGATCTGTGGGTTTCTAAAATCAATGCCTTTCTTGTAATCTATTATTCAAAAGGATGACATATGTCCTCTTTCATGCTGTTGTTTCGTTTGAGGCTCCGGGACCCTCGTATTAAAAAGGCCTTAGGATAAATAAGTGTAACGGGTGTCTAATCAATGTTTTTTTCTATTTCACGGTTGCAAATAATGATCTGTGGGTTTCTAAAATCAATGCCTTTACTGTAATCTTTTATTCAAAAGGATGACATATCTCCTCTTTCATTCTGTTGTTTCGGTTGAGGCTCCGGGACCCTCGTATTAAAAAGGCCTGAGCATAAATAAGTGTAACGGGTGTCTAATCAATGTTTTTTTCTATTTCACGGTTGCAAATAATGATCTGTGGGTTTCTAAAATCAATGCCTTTACTGTAATCTATTATTCAAAAGGATGACATATCTCCTCTTTCATGCTGTTGTTTCGGTTGAGGCTCCGGGACCCTCGTATTAAAAAGGCCTGAGCATAAATAAGTGTAACGTGTGTCTAATCAATGTTTTTTTCTATTTCACGGGTCATATAAATGATCCGTGGGTTTCTAAAATCAATGCCTTTCCTGTAATCTATTATTCAAAAGGATGACATATGTCCTCTTTCAGGCTGTTGTTTCGGTTGAGGCTCCGGGACCCTGGTATTAAAAAGGCCTGAGGATAAATAAGTGTACTGGGTGTCTAATCAATGTTTTTTTCTATTTCCCAGGTCTTATTAAAAAGGCCAGAGGAAAAATAAGTGTACTGGGTGTCTAATCAATGTTTTTTTCTATTTCACGGTTGCAAATAATGATCTGTGGGTTTCTAAAATCAATGCCTTTCCTGTAATCTATTATTCAAAAGGATGACATATCTCCTCTTTCATGCTGTTGTTTTGGTTGAGGCTCCGGGACCCTCTTATTAAAAAGGCCTGAGGATAAATAAGTGTAACAGGTGTCTAATCAATGTTTTTTTCTATTTCACGGGTCATATAAATGATCTGTGGGTTTCTAAAATCAATGCCTTTCCTGTAATCTATTATTCAAAAGGATGACATATCTCCTCTTTCATGCTGTTGTTTCGGTTGAGGCTCCGGGACCCTCTTATTAAAAAGGCCTGAGGATAAATAAGTGTACTGGGTGTCTAATCAATGTTTTTTTCTATTTCCCAGGTCTTATTAAAAAGTCCAGAGGAAAAATAAGTGTACTGGGTGTCTAATCAATGTTTTTTTCTATTTCACCGTTTCAAATAATGATCTGTGGGTTTCTAAAATAAATGCCTTTCCTGTAATCTATTATTCAAAAGGATGACATATCTCCTCTTTCATGCTGTTGTTTTGGTTGAGGCTCCGGGACCCTCTTATTAAAAAGGCCAGAGGATAAATAAGTGTAACAGGTGTCTAATCAATGTTTTTTTCTATTTCACGGGTCATATAAATGATCTGTGGGTTTCTAAAATCAATGCCTTTCCTGTAATCTATTATTCAAAAGGATGACATATCTCCTCTTTCATGCTGTTGTTTCGGTTGAGGCTCCGGGACCCTCATTAAAAATGCCTGAGGATAAATAATTGTAACGGGTGTCTAATCAATGTTTTTTTATATTTCCCGGGTCATATAAATGATCTCTGGGATTCTAAAATCAATGCCTTTCCTGTAATCTATTATTCAAAAGGATGACATATCTCCTCTTTCATGCTGTTGTTTTGGTTGAGGCTCCGGGACCCTCTTATTAAAAAGGCCTGAGGATAAATAAGTGTAGCGGGTGTCTAATCAATGTTTTTTGCTATTTCCCGGGTCATATAAATGATCTCTGGGATTGTAAAATCAATGCCTTTCCTGTAATCTATTATTCAAAAGGATGACATATGTCCTTTTTCATACTGTTGTTTCGGTTGAGGCTCCGGGACCCTCTTATTAAAAAGGCCTGAGGATAAATAAGTGTAACGGGTGTCTAATCAATGTTATTTTCTATTTCCCAGTTGCAAATAATGATCTGTGGGTTTCTAAAATCAATGGCTTTCTTGTAATCTATTATTCAAAAGGATGACATATGTCCTCTTTCATGCTGTTGTTTCGGTTGAGGCTCCGGGACCCTCGTATTAAAAAGGCCTGAGGATAAATAAGTGTAACGGGTGTCTAATCAATGATTTTTTCTATTTCACGGTTGCAAATAATGATCTGTGGGTTTCTAAAATCAATGCCTTTACTGTAATCTATTATTCAAAAGGATGACATATCTCCTCTTTCATGCTGTTGTTTCGGTTGAGGCTCCGGGACCCTCTTATTAAAAAGGCCTGAGGATAAATAAGTGTACTGGGTGTCTAATCAATGTTTTTTTCTATTTCCCTGGTCTTATTAAAAAAGGCCTGAGGAAAAATAAGTATACTGGGTGTCTAATCAATGTTTTTTTCTATTTCACGGTTGCAAATAATGATGTGTGGGTTTCTAAAATCAATGCCTTTCCTGTAAGCTATTATTCAAAAGGATGACATATGTCCTCTTTCATGCTGTTGTTTCGTTTGAGGCTCCGGGACCCTCGTATTAAAAAGGCCTGAGGATAAATAAGTGTTACGGGTGTCTAATCAATGTTTTTTTCTATTTCACGGTTGCAAATAATGATCTGTGGGTTTCTAAAATCAATGCCTTTACTGTAATCTTTTATTCAAAAGGATGACATATCTCCTCTTTCATTCTGTTGTTTCGGTTGAGGCTTCGGGACCCTCGTATTGAAAAGGCCTGAGCATAAATAAGTGTAACGGGTGTCTAATCAATGTTTTTTTCTATTTCACGGTTGCAAATAATGATCTGTGGGTTTCTAAAATCAGTGCCTTTACTGTAATCTATTATTCAAAAGGATGACATATCTCCTCTTTCATGCTGTTGTTTCGGTTGAGGCTCCGGGACCCTCGTATTAAAAAGGCCTGAGCATAAATAAGTGTAACGGGTGTCTAATCAATGTTTTTTTCCATTTCACGGGTCATATAAATGATCTGTGTGTTTCTAAAATCAATGCCTTTCCTGTAATCTATTATTCAAAAGGATGACATATGTCCTCTTTCAGGCTGTTGTTTCGGTTGAGGCTCCGGGACCCTCTTATTAAAAAGGCCTGAGGATAAATAAGTGTACTGGGTGTCTAATCAATGTTTTTTTCTATTTCCCAGGTCTTATTAAAAAGGCCAGAGGAAAAATAAGTGTACTGGGTGTCTAATCAATGTTTTTTTCTATTTCACGGGTCATATAAATGATCTGTGGGTTTCTAAAATCAATGCCTTTCGTGTAATCTATTATTCAAAAGGATGACATATCTCCTCTTTCATGCTGTTGTTTCGGTTGAGGCTCCGGGACCCTCTTATTAAAATGCCTGAGGATAAATAAGTGTAACGGGTGTCTAATCAATGTTTTTTTCTATTTCCCGGGTCATATAAATGATCTCTGGGATTCTAAAATCAATGCCTTTCCTGTAATCTATTATTCAAAAGGATGAAATATCTCCTCTTTCATGCTGTTGTTTCGGTTGAGGCTCCGGGACCCTCTTATTAAAAAGGCCTGAGGATAAATAAGTGTAACGGGTGTCTAATCAATGTTTTTTTCTATTTCCCGGTTGCAAATAATGATCTGTGGGTTTCTAAAATCAATGGCTTTCTTGTAATCTATTATTCAAAAGGATGACATATGTCTTCTTTCATGCTGTTGTTTCGGTTGAGGCTCCGGGACCCTCGTATTAAAAAGGCCTGAGTATAAATAAGTGTAACAGGTGTCTAATAAATGTTTTTTTCTATTGCACGGTTGCAAATAATGATCTGTGGGTTTCTAAAATCAATGCCTTTACTGTAATCTATTATTCAAAAGGATGACATATCTCCTCTTTCATGCTGTTGTTTCGGTTGAGGCTCCGGGACCCTCTTATTAAAAAGGCCTGAGGATAAATAAGTGTACTGGGTGTCTAATCAATGTTTTTTTTCAATTTCCCTGGTCTTATTAAAAAGGCCTGAGGAAAAATAAGTGTACTGGGTGTCTAATCAATGTTTTTTTCTATTTCACGGTTGCAAATAATGATGATGTTTCGGTTGAGGCTCCGGGACCCTCGTATTAAAAAGGCCTGAGGATAAATAAGTGTAACGGGTGTCTAATCAATGTTTTTTTCTATTTCACGGTTGCAAATAATGATCTGTGGGTTTCTAAAATCAATGCCTTTCCTGTAATCTATTTTTCAAAAGGATGACATATGTCCTCTTTCAGGCTGTTGTTTCGGTTGAGGCTCCGGGACCCTCGTATTAAAAAGGCCTGAGGATAAATAAGTGTAACGGGTGTCTAATCAATGTTTTTTTCTATTTCCCGGGTCATATAAATGATCTCTGGGATTCTAAAATCAATGCCTTTCCTGTAATCTATTATTCAAAAGGATGACATATCTCCTCTTTCATGCTGTTGTTTTGGTTGAGGCTCCGGGACCCTCTTATTAAAAAGGCCTGAGGATAAATAAGTGTAACGGGTGTCTAA
Source organism: Bombina bombina (assembly GCF_027579735.1). NCBI lineage: Eukaryota > Metazoa > Chordata > Amphibia > Anura > Bombinatoridae > Bombina > Bombina bombina. Next base: position 248,195,894 of record NC_069505.1, on the reverse strand, counting down.
TCATTGTTTTTTTCTATTTCACGGGTCAAATAAATGATCTGTGGGATTCTAAAATCTTTGCCTTTCCTGTAATCTATTATTCAAAAGGATGACATATGTCCTCTTTCATGCTGTTGTTTCGGTTGAGGCTCCGGGACCCTCGTATTAAAAAGGCCTGAGGATAAATAAGTGTAATGGGTGTCTAATCAATGTTTTTTTCTATTTCACACTTGCAAATTATGATCTGTGGGTTTCTAAAATCAATGCCTTTACTGTAATCTTTTATTCAAAAGGATGACATATCTCCTCTTTCATGTTGTTGTTTCGGTTGAGGCTCCGGGACCCTCGTATTAAAAAGGCCTGAGCATAAATAAGTGTAACGGGTGTCTAATCAATGTTTTTTTCTATTTCACTGTTGCAAATAATGATCTGTGGGTTTCTAAAATCATTGCCTTTACTGTAATCTATTATTCAAAAGGATGACATATCTCCTCTTTCATGCTGTTGTTTTGGTTGAGGCTCCGGGACCCTCGTATTAAAAAGGCCTGAGGATAAATAAGTGTAATGGGTGTCTAATCAATGTTTTTTTCTATTTCCCGGGTCATATAAATGATCTCTGGGATTCTAAAATCAATGCCTTTCCTGTAACCTATTATTCAAAAGGATGACATATCTCCTCTTTCATGCTGTTGTTTTGGTTGAGGCTCCGGGACCCTCTTATTAAAAAGGACTGAGGATAAATAAGTGTAACGGGTGTCTAATCAATTTTTTTTTCTATTTCACGGGTCATATGAATGATCTGTGGGTTTTTAAAATCAATGCCTTTCCTGTAATCTATTATTCAAAAGTATGACATATCTCCTCTTTCATGCTGTTGTTTCGGTTGAGGCTCCGGGACCCTCTTATTAAAAATGCCTGAGGATAAATAAGTGTAACGGGTGTCTAATGAATATTTTTTTCTATTTCAAGGGTCATATAAATGATCTCTGGGATTCTAAAATCAATGTTTTTTTTATTTCACAGTTGCAAAAAAATTATCTATGGCTTTGTAAAATCGATGCCTTACCTGTCATCTATTGTTCAAAAGGATGCCATATGTCATCTTTCCTGCTGTTGTTTTTGTTGGGGGTCCGGAACACTATTCTAAAAAGGCAGAAGGAGAATGACCTGTACTGTACTGGGTGTCCAATCATGTTTTTGTTTTCTATTTCACGGTTCTTAATAAATATCGCCGTGTAACTAAAATCAATGCCATACCTGTACTCGGTTGTTCAAAAGGATGGCATATGTGGTGTTTCATTCTGTTGTTGAGGGTCGTGGCCGTGGGACAGCGTATAAAACGGCTGAAGGAGAACAACCTGTACAGCCTTGCTCCTCTTTTTAGGCAGGCCAGCTCTTTGCACACATGCCCACAGACTCTGTAACGCATGCCTCTTTTAGGGAGAGGTGCAGCCATAATTCAGGGTCAGAAACTCTGCCTGCAACTGTTATACTCGATTTTGCGAAAGGAAGTAATCTTACCATGGTGCCCTGCACGCACGTATTGTTGTTATATTTTGGTAAGGGTAATCATGATGGCCATGTAGACCACCAACACTGAGAGTCCTGGAAGTAACAGGGATGAGATGAAAGAGCTAAGAATAGTAGAACTTGAAACAACAGAGTTAGCCATGGGTGTTAGTGCAAAACCGCTTGGCTTTTTTTTGGCTTTGGGTGTGGCTATTCATGCAGGCCATATAGAGCTGCCACCATTCGGTGTCGTATCAGCTATTAAACTAATAAGAACAGTACTACCAAAATACAGCCAATGAAGGGTCTTAGGAAGACTGAGCCAAGGTTGGATTGTAGTATTTGGTTAGGCTAATCATGATGGCCATGTAGACCACCACCGAGAGTGCTGGAAGTAACAGGGATGAGATGAAAGAGCTAAGAATAGTAGAACTTGAAACAACAGAGTTAGCCATGGGTGTTAATCCAAGACCGCCTGGATTTATTTTTGTATTGGGTGCGGCTAATCATGCAGGCCATATAGAACTGCCACCATTCGGTGTTGTATCAGCTATAAAAATAATAAGAACTGTACTATCAAAATACAGACAATGAAGGGCCTATGAAGACTGAGCAAAGGTTGGATTGTAGTATTTTGTTCGGCTAATCATGATGGCCATGTAGACCACCCGTAACAGGGATGAAAGTGCTAAGAATAGTACTAATTGAAACAACCGAGTTAGCCATGGGTGTTAGTCTAAGACCACTCAGCTTTTTTTTGGGTTTGGGTGCAGCTAATCATGAGGGCCATATAGAGCTGCCACCATTCGGTGTCGTATCAGCTATTAAACTAATAAGAACAGTACTACCAAAATACAGCCAATGAAGGGACTTAGGAAGACTGAGCCAAGGTTGAATTGTAGTATTTGGTTAGGCTAATCATGATGGCCATGTAGACCACCACCACCGAGAGTCCTGGAAGTAACAGGGATGAGATGAAAGAGCTAAGAATAGTAGAACTTGAAACAACAGAGTTAGCCATGGGTGTTAGTGCAAAACCACTTGGCTTTTTTTTGGCTTTTGGTGCGGCTATTCATGCAGGCCATATAGAGCTGCCAACATTCGGTGTCGTATCAGCTATTAAACTAATAAGAACAGTACTACCAAAATACAGCCAATGAAGGGCCTTAGGAAGACTGAGCCAAGGTTGGATTGTAGTATTTGGTTAGGCTAATCATGATGGCCATGTAGACCACTACCGAGAGTCCTGGAAGTAACAGGGATGATGAGATGAAAGTGCTAAGAATAGTACTACTTGAAACAACAGAGTTAGCCATGGGTGTTAATCCAAGACCGCCTGGATTTATTTTTGTATTGGGTGCGGCTAATCATGCAGGCCATATAGAACTGCCACCATTTGGTGTTGTATCAGCTATAAAAATAATAAGAACTGTACTATCAAAATACAGACAATGAAGGGCCTATGAAGACTGAGCAAAGGTTGGATTGTAGTATTTTGTTCGGCTAATCATGATGGCCATGTAGACCACCCGTAACAGGGATGAAAGTGCTAAGAATAGTACTAATTGAAACAACCGAGTTAGCCATGGGTGTTAGTCTAAGACCACTCAGCTTTTTTTTGGGTTTGGGTGCAGCTAATCATGAGGGCCAGATAGACCTGCCACCATTTGGTGTTGTAACAGGTATGAAACCTGTACTACTTAACACAACCTACTTACCATGGGTCCCAGAGCATATGTTTGGTTGTTATATTTTGTAAGGGTAATCATGCAGGCCATATAGACCTCCACCAATAGGGTGAGTATGAGTAACAGCTATTAAAATGCGAAGGACATTACTAATTAACACAACATAGTTACCATGGGTCGCATACCAAGAGCAGATGTCTTATTATTACATTTTGAATGGGTAATCATCCACGCCGTATAGACCTCACCAAATAGGGGGAGTTACAGAGATTAAAGTGCTAAGAATGGTAGTACTTAAAACACAACCTAGTTAAAATAGGTAGCAGACCGCATGTCTTATTATTATAATTTTTCAGGGTAATCTGGCAGGCCATATAGAACACCCCCGATAGGGGGGGGAACAGGGATTAAAGTGCTAAGAAAAGTACTAATTAACACAAGCCAGTTGGGTCCAAGAACGCATGTTTAATTATTAGAATTTATTAGGGTAATTATATATCTAACAAATCGATCTATTTCTCTTCTATCGATTCTATCTAACTATCAATCTATGTATATCTATCTATCCTATCTATCAATCTATCTTCTGTCCGGGATGTTTTGAGACAGCCACTTTGGGAATGTTAGTTGATTTAGACCCATTATGGCTTAAATGCAGACTCTGCATAAACTATGTAATTTTCCATGGGAGTTTTGCCAGGGATCCCCCTCCAGCATGCGACAGTCCATGTGTTAGTACCCTTGAAACAACTTTTCCATCACTATTGTGGCCAGAAAGAGTCCTTGTAGGTTTTAAAGTTCGCCTGCCTATTGAATTCAATGGCGGTTCGCGTGATTCGCGGGTTCGCGAACAATACCGGAAGTTTGAGTCCGCCGTTCCCGAACCGAAAATTTTAGGTTCGTGACATCACTACCTATTGCTTGTGTTCTGCTACAGCATATATTATATAATCTAATCCTATTGTTTGTGTTCTGCTACAACCAACATACCTTATATCATCTAATCCTATTGCTTGTGTTCTGCTACAGCATACCTTATATCATCTAATCCTATTGCTTTCGTTCTGCTACAGCATACCTTATATCATCTAATCCTATTGCTTGTGTTCTGCTACATCATACCTTATATCATCTAATCCTATTGCGTGTGTTCTGCTACAACATACCTTATATCATCTAATCCTATTGCTTGTGTTCTGCTACAGCATACCTTATATCATCTTATCCTATTGCTTGTGTTCTGCTACACCATACCTTATATCATCTAATCCTATTGCTTGTGTTCTGCTACATCATACCTTATATCATCTAATCCTATTGCGTGTGTTCTGCTACAACATACCTTATATCATCTAATCCTATTGCTTGTGTTCTGCTACAGCATACCTTATATCATCTAATCCTATTGCTTGTGTTCTGCTACACCATACCTTATATCATCTAATCCTATTCTTTGTGTTCTGCTACACCATACCTTATACCATCTAATCCTATTGCTTGTGTTCTGGTACAACATACCTTATATCATCTAATCCTATTCTTTGTGTTCTGCTACACCATACCTTATACCATCTAATCCTATTGCTTGTGTTCTGGTACAACATACCTTATATCATCTAATCCTATTCTTTGTGTTCTGCTACACCATACCTTATACCATCTAATCCTATTGCTTGTGTTCTGCTACAACATACCTTATATCATCTAAACCAATTGTTTGTGTTCTGCTACACCATACCTTATATCATCTAATCCTATTATTTGTGTTCTGCTACAACATACCTTATATCATCTAAACCAATTGTTTGTGTTCTGCTATAACATACCTTATATCATCTAAACCAATTGTTTGTGTTCTGCTACAACATACCTTATATCATCTAATCCTATTGCTTGTTTTCTACTACACCATACCTTATATCATCTAATCCTATTATTTGTGTTCTGCTACAACATACCTTATATCATCTAATCCTATTGCTTGTTTTCTACTACACCATACCTTATATCATCTAATCCTATTATTTGTGTTCTGCTACAACATACCTTATATCATCTAAACCAATTGTTTGTGTTCTGCTATAACATACCTTATATCATCTAAACCAATTGTTTGTGTTCTGCTACAGCATACCTTATATCATCTAATCCTATTGCTTGTGTTCTGCTACAGCATACCTTATATCATCTAATCCTATTGCTTGTATTCTGCTACATCATACCTTATATAATCTAATCCTATTGCTTGTGTTCTGCTACATCATACCTTATACCATCTAATCCTATTGCTTGTGTTCTGCTACAACATACCTTATATCATCTAATCATATTGCTTGTGTTCTGCTACAACATACCTTATATCATCTAATCCTATTGCTTGTGTTCTGCTACAGCATACCTTATATCATCTAATCCTATTGCTTGTGTTCTGCTGCAGTATACCTTATATCATCTAATCCTATTGCTTGTGTTCTGCTACATCATACCTTATATCATCTAATCCTATTGCTTATGTTCTGCTATAACATACCTTATATCATCTAATCCTATTGCTTGTGTTCTGCTACAACATACCTTATATCATCAAATCCTATTGCTTGTGTTCTGCTACAACATACCTTATATCATCTAATCCTATTGCTTGTGTTCTGCTACAACATACCTTAAATCATCTAATCCTATTGCTTGTGTTCTGCTACAGCATACCTTATATCATCTAATCCTATTGCTTGTGTTCTGCTACAGCATACCTTAAATCATCTAATCCTATTGCTTGTGTTCTGCTACAGCATACCTTATATCATCTAATCCTATTGCTTGTGTTCTGCTACAGCATACCTTAAATCATCTAATCCTATTGCTTGTGTTCTGCTACAGCATACCTTATATCATCTAATCCTGTTACTTGTTTTCTGCTATAACATACTTTATATCATCTAATCCTATTGCTTGTGTTCTGCTATAACATACCTTATATCATCTGCATGTCTTTATATTGCTGTACATAATAACTGGAACTCTTGTTAATTTAATGGTGCGTTCTAGTGCAAATTATTCTGGGGTTACAGTGTTAGCTTAAAGCAGGGCCATGAAACCAAAAATATTTATTTCATGATTTAGATAGAACATACAATTTTAAACATTTAAAAAAAATATATATTATCAAATGTGCATTATTCTTTTGGTATCCTTTGTTGAAGGAGCAGCAATGCACTACTGGGAGCTAGCTGACCACATTAGTTAAAGGGCAATTAAACACAGTAAAATTACATAATCAACAAATACATAATAAAATGTAGTAGATTTGTTTTTCTGACAAATTTCAAAGTTAGTTCAATTTTCTTTCCCACTGCATCATGTGGCAGCTATCAGCCAATTACAAAATGCCTATATGTATATACTGTGAATTCTTGCACATGCTCAGTAGGAGCTGGTGCCTCTAAAAGTGTAAATATAAAAAAGATTTGCCACATTTGGATAATAGAAGTGAATTGGAAAGTTGTTGACCACTGTGTGCTCTATCTCAAGCATTAAAGTTTAATTTTGACTTTAGTGTTCCTTTAAAGAAACGTAAACTAGCAATAATAAAGAGTTGTAATCTGCATTTAATTATTACACTATTGCTTGCACAGAACTCAAAGTGATACACTTGTTCTCTGCGGATAACGATTTCTAAAAGTTAACCACTATTATCAGTGTATTTTTCCAGTGATCACAATCACTAAATTATTTATTCATTAATACCCAAATCTTTATTTACTCTAAACAACACAACATTTCTATTTGTCTCATGCGCACAACTAAAGACAAGCAGCCAGCGATATCAGGAGCTTACAGACTATATCACAGGCAGGAGGACCTCTAATAGTGTGTATTTAACCCTTTAAGGACACAGCTTTCAGTTTGCTCAATTGTCTTATGACGGAAAAATTCCGCCATATGTCCTTAAGAGGTTAATAGGTGAAGGTGATATGTTTGCAATGAACCGGTTGTGCTCCAAAACTATGTGTGTCTATATCTCTCTAAGGAATATGAACAGAGGCATTATGGGTACAGGGGGCATGTGCAATTGTTGGGCTATTTTATGGCGCAGTCAGAGCAAGATATTCTAAGAGACTTTTCAATAAGCTTTTATTATGTAATTGACTTTATTCTCTTTGTACTACTGGGAGCTAGCTGCTGATTGGTGGCTAGGAACATATGCCTTTTGTTATTGTGCTCAGCCAGCTCTCAGTAGTGCATTGTTATGCTCTAGAACTGGCAGGTTATTTACAAGTTTAAGTACACTGTTTTCTGTAAGCAATGGTGCCATTATAAAATGTTTTAGCTCATTGGAACATGCTATTATTGCTCTTTTATGCCCATTTAACAAGATTGTAACATGCTTGTTTAACCCTTTTTTGCTTAAAGGGATATGAAACCTAATTTTTTTTCTTGTATGATTCAGATAGAAGAGGCAATTTTAAGCAACTTCCTAATTTACTCCTATTTTCATTTGTTCTTTGTTCTCTTGGTGTGCTTTGTTGAATGAGCAGCAATGCACTGCACTACTGGTTTCAAACTCAACACATGGGTGAGCCAATGACAATCGGTATATAATATAAATTAAATAATAGAAGTAAATTGGAAAGTTTTTTAAAATTGTATGCTCTATTTGAATCATGAAAGAAAAAAATTTGGGTCTCATGTCCCTTTAACTGTGAGATTAGCATAATTTGTATGTCCATAGGCCTCCATTCATTATAAAACGGCATAAGCGGGGGGCGGAGCCAGCCAGCGCCAGAGATGGACTCGTGTCTGTGAGACTCTGAAGTATGATCGGCGGAAAAACTTGCTAATTGAAGCTGAGAGAGGGTTTGCACCAGCCTATCTACCCTACACGGAAACTACTATGCACTGAAGGTTGGAAAAAGTCGTCAGTAGAGATGATCCGACACACGACTAAGCCGCCCACCTCAGGCCTTCCTCGCGTCCTACTCTGCGGCCAATCAATAACTCAGGCGGGAGAGCCTGCTCCAGACAGCAAATGAAGGGCATAAATAATTGACTGAAACTACAGCCCTATTACATCCAGTGGAGTCACAGATGCGTTAGTCGCATCGTTCCAATTAACGGCAACAGAAGTAATGAATCCACTCAGCACATTACCAGAAATGCCATATGGCTCAGACTACAGCTATAACTGTGAGTAAAATGACCCCAACACCTATATAAAAGGTACTCAGATTGCATGGTCTCTAAAACGTTGCACATAAGAGACCCACATGGGATATCACTTTGAGAGCAACTTGGGCCTACAATTGTAGCAGAGAGGAGCACGATTTAACCCCTTTGCAAGGGCCATGATCACCCATCACAAATCCGAGCTCCACAAATCTGTGCTACCCATAGCCCACAGGGTGCCCTGATAAATATATACTGTGTGGATCTACTACTAAAGACCCCTATCCTTAGGCCTCACGTATAAACCTGACGGCCACGTGCTGTCTGGGAACAGTATAAAATGTCTTCCAGGAGACCCTCAAGGTCAGAGCAATCCACTAAAGCCTTGCTACTCCAACTCCAAAAGTACATACTTTCTTTAAAACCCTGGAACCAATTCTGGCAGACCAACTGGACACCAGATAAAACACAAACAGATATCAGCAAACAAGACTTAGACAAAGAGGAATGGGTGCCCTTTCTAAAAGCAGACCTCTCAAGTCTCCCCTCTAAAGAGGACTTTTGCAACTGTATGTCCCAAGTGAGCACGATAATTAAATCTAGCCTCTCTGTGGTTAGAAAAGAAATTAACGAAATTGGGAACAGAATTATACAGCTTGAGGAATATGTAGAACACACAGACAACCTCTTAGACCTCCAAGCATGACAAACATCACATAGCCTAAAATTAATCAGACAACTACAGGATTAAATTGAGGACATGGACAATAGGGGAAGGAGACAAAGTATTAGAATCAGGGGTATCCAAGAGACTGTTCATCCTTCTGACCTGCTTAGCAATCTACAAAGATTATTCAACCATCTAGAGGACATCACAGAAGAAACTGAATTTCCATTAGACAGATACTACAGGGCTCTAAGGCCTAAGCCTAAAGAAAATGTCCCACAGCAGGACATAATCCTTAAATTCAACAGCTTCAGAGATAAAGAAGATATCTTATCTGCAGCGAGAAATAAATCACTGGTCACCTTTGAAAGTACCCCTCGTACAAAAGAGACCTGAGACAAGATTCCTCACTCTTCACCTCAAAGATTTGATGATCCTCTATTGTTGGGCATTCCCCTTGTGCCTCAGAGTCCTCAAGGACAACAAGTCAATTCTCTACAGATCTCCAGACGCCCTGGATCAGTTCTGTTCACAACTGAACATCCAGAAGCAAGAACTTCCTTCTCTCCAAGCCAACTATAATAGCAATACGGCCATGGTAGAGAGACCACCCAGGCCCCAGAGACTAAGCTGGACCACAGTATCCCACACAAAGAAACCGAGAAAGGCCACAGATTCTGCACTAACCTCATCTATGACGGGCCATATTCCTGATACACGAAGAAGCAACCTTTGAAATGGTCCTGGTCGACAAATAGATAAGCTACAGTATACAGAACTTGCATCTATGCTTGAGTCACACTGGCCTATTGACCCTGTTTTCCAAAACCCATTATTTGTATACATGTGTAGCACTAAATCCCTTTCTGCCATGTTCTGCTATATTTAATGCAAGTCAAGTCATCATAGGTTCCCATAGATTAAATTTACTATGTATACCCTATCTTATCCTAGCTTACTTATTTGAATTTGAAAGTATAGAGAGTACCACTATACTCCAGTCTAATTGCCACACCCATAGGTTAGTAACTATCCCACCCCACAACCCCCCCTGTGTATGTCTATAATTACATTATGTAGCCGATTTGCTACTATTCAACAGTAGCACTTATTTTTACCCCCATTTGATTGAGTACACTCAATGGTTTTGCACTTTGTTTTGATAACAATTGTTTACCTTTTTCAATGTTGTATTTTTACATATAGCTTGTCTTAGCAGATTCACCACTGACAGCAGGAGATTTCTGTTTACTTCCCTTTCCCCCTCTCGCTTTCCTTCTATCACCTTCCTAGGCTGGGTGGGACATCATTGATTCACTATATAGGAGTTTTCAGGTAAGCAAAACATACCCCACAATATGCACCCCAATTAACGTCTACAATATTCACTTACAAAATACACCTCACAACTACTACAACTTTACCCTATCTACCTTAAAATATAGCCGTCCATATGACTAAGCAGATGATCAAAATAATCACACAAAATGCTAAAGGTTTGAACTCTCCCACCAAATGACCTGTTGCACTGTCCTGGTTCAAAAGATCCAAATTAGACCTAGTTTTCATACAAGAGACGCACTTCTCAAGGGAAAAACCACCTAGATTCTCCAACAAGGAATACCAGATAGGTTATTTTGCATCAGGTGAAGGAAAAAGAAGTGGGGTTGGTATCCTCATACATAGATCTCTGCCCTTCCAATTGAAATCTATTTACTCAGACCATGAAGATAGATGGATCATAATAATAGGCAGACTAGAGACATTGGCCAACATATATGCCACAAATATAAAAAACGGTAAACAATTTCCACAAAGTATAGAATAACATTTCTCAAATTCAAAAAGGCACCTTTATTCTATCCATGGATCTTAATTTAGCATTGAATCCAACTTTGGATTCCTCAATCAGCCGTAGTAACACTTCATCAAAATCGCTCCTAGATTTAGGCCATTATCTACACAAACTACCATTGATAGATGTATGGAGGGCCAAACACCCAGGTCAGAAAAAGTTTACATTCTACTCTAAGCCCCACAAAACCTATTCCCATATCAACTATATATTCACAGACCAACTCTGCTACAGCCTTATTAGAGACTCAGGCATAGAACCAATCAACTGGTCATATCATGCTATGGTCAGTATTAACATGGACTGGATAGACTCTCCCCTATCCCCCTACATATGGCACCTAGATTAAACACTATAAAAGAATCCCCTCATCACCCAAAAAATCTCAACAACCATACAAGAATACTTTGAACTCAACAACACACCTCAGATATTTCCCCACACCCTATGGGAAGAACATAAAGTGGTCGTAAGAGGAGAGCTCATTAAACAAAATACAATACTGACCAAACAATATTGGTCAGCATACATAAACCTTATAAACACCCTACGTGAATTAGAAATACAACATAAAATGGACCCGCAAAACTCTTCCCTCTCGCATACACTAAGAAATACTAGAAATGAGTTCAACCATTTAATATATAAAGAGGCTAAAAAAAAAGCTTTTTACCTTAGAAAGATATATTTTAGCAAATCCAATAAATCTGGGACAGCTCTTGCCAGAACACAAAGGAAAATAAAATAAATGCTTATGTACACCAACTAACCACTCCTGAGGACACAACCTTATTAGGTACCCACCAAATAGTAGACCAGTTTAAACAATACTACAGCAAACTATACAACCTCCCTACCCCACTGGCAAACAATGAAACACTTTCACATGAAACGTACATCCAATAAGCAGATCTCCCCACTCTACTCAACGACCTAGCCCAATCCCTAGAAGAACTGTTCTCCTCCCGAGAAATCCACGCAGCTATCAACTCCCTTCCCCTACACAAAGGCCCAGGCCTGGATGGCTTCTCCAACTTATACTACAAACAATATAAAGACATACTATTGTCCCTCCTAACAACAATGTTTCACTTGTTAGACAATGCTAAGACTTGAACCCAACAAACATTAGAAGCACATATTACCGTCACACCTAAGCCTGACAAGGACCCCTCCAGAGTAGAAAATTACAGACCTGTATCATTACTCAATACAGACATTAAAATATATGCCAAAATCTTAGCCTCCAGAATTAATAAAGTAATCTCCCACCTAGTACATGTTGACCAGACGGACTTTATGCCAAATCGGGAAGCACGTGACAATACCATTAGAGCCATCCACCTAATTGACCATGCCAGTTGGTCAGGGCAACCCTATATATTAATCTCTACTGATGCAGAAAAAGCCTTTTACCGGCTGGACTGGAAATTTCTCAAACAGTGTCTTTGCGATTATGGATTTGGTCACAAAATGTCACATAGAATACTTAACCTATTCTCAAACCCATCTGCGCGAGTCAGGGTGAACAGTACACTATTGGACAGATTTAAGATTAATAACAGAACCAGGCAGGGATGCACACTGTCCCCACTCCTCTTTGCACTATGGTGCTTCACACAATAGAAATAGCCCTGACATCATAGGAATCCAACTTGGCCCCAATGAATACAAAATATCCTTATATGCGGATGATGTATTAACCACACTCACATCTCCACATGCCTCACTACCCTTTCTCTTAGGGGAGTTCGAGAGATTCGGCAGGTATTCAAACTTTTCTATTAATGCAACCAAATCCGAAATCCTTAATATCTCTATGCCCAAAACAGACTTTGACTCCCTTAACAGACTTTGCCCATACAAACTTAAACATGACAAAATTAAATACCTGGGAATCTATTTAGCACCCTCGAGCAGGAAACTCTTCAAACACAATTATTTACACCTTCTACTCAAAATATCCAAGAGCCTCACCACATGGAAAGCCAAACTATTATCCTAGTGGGGATGCATACAAGCTATTAAGATGACTACCCTACCCCAAATACTTTACACACAACAAACGACGCCTATCCCCCTCCCAACTTCATACCTGAACCACTTACAATCCTTAATCAATTCCTTCATTTGGGGAAACATTAAGCCTTGCATTAACAGAAACATATTATATTGCCCTCTGGGCTCATGTGGTCTAGGATTACCCACATTGCAAAATATTACAAAGCAATAACCCTCCAAAGAGTACTAGACTGGCACGATGATCCTTGTCTCAAAGCTTGGATTGACTCACACTTCTTTAAATCTCCAGCCCAAGGCCCACTATTTTGAATCAAACATTCAAACAGACCAAATATAGCAAGACTTTCACAAATACATGCTCATTTCTTTAAAACCTGGGACACTATCTGGACCAGATACAAGGGCATTTCCACACGTATCTCCCCAATGACTACTATCCCAGTCAATGTGGAACTAACAGGAGGCTTATTACTAGATAAAACAACAGCTCATAGACTAGGATATACTATCCCATTTACCAAATTAATGATAGGAAACTTAAGCAGAGACCTTAACTTACAGATACAGCAGGAGGCATGTTTTCCTCCTGGCTGAAATATGCCCAACTTTTCACACCTTGTTAAAGAATCCCCCAGAATATTGGAACTCAATCATAAAATACTAATGTATTGGTATCTCACCCCAGAAAGAATTAAAAAAAGTATATCTCTCAGCCAACGCATTGTGTTGGAGGGGATGTAACTGCCCAGGCACAATGTCACATTTATGGTGGCAATGCCCAAAACTAGCCCCCTTCTGGGAGCATATAAATGCCTTTTCTAAAAAACTCTTACGGACCTACTTTATTCAGAAGCCAGAGACAGCCCTGCTTAACTATAAGACAGCAAAAATCTGCAAGATTCGCTGGAAACTACTACAAATAGGTCTCAACAGCACTAGAACTTTAATAGCTCGTAAATGGAAATCCCTGCAAACACCTTCTATGGATGAATGTTTACAAAACACATCTAACCTTACAATGGAGGAATACTCTTTCTATAGACATGTTCCACAAAATTTTATTTTATTGGGAATCTTTAATACAACCCATATGCCATTTCCGAAAGACAGTTACTCACTCTCCCACCCAGCCTCCCTCTTCTACCCCCCCCCCCCTTCGTCTCTCCCCCCCTCTTAGAATACTTTCACTCTTTCTCCAGAGCTGCTGAACTCTGGCAATTGCTGTACTTAAATACACCTTAAAAAGTGACAATGCATTAAAGACTTGCCTAATCTGCTATTCTGTTACTTTTTTACGTTACTGTTATTGTTAATGTTATTGTTTAATTCATCCACATTGGGACAATTCGTCCTTGCACTATATAGCCACACCAGCTGTTTCTTCAAATTCTTTATTGGACATTACTGCAGTAATCTGAAGTGGTCGAAAGAAGGAACACCGTGTTCAGCAACCTTACTCACTAAAATCATTGTTAGATACAGGGACTTGTGCATCTCGATGCGTACTAAGACACTCTATATCTGAGTAAGGACTATTGCTGGTGTAACTATTATGCTTATCTTTGTATCAGTGATAGAGATAGAGATGATAGAGATATACATACATACATACACAACTGTATGGTTTATTTAAATTTTCAATAAAAACTATTTAAAAAAAAAAAACAACAACAAAAACTGCATACGCATCTTTGGTCTCATTAGAGGCTGCAATTGACCATTGTTTCTTAACTTTTCTGCAATCTCAGACATTGCAGATGTCAGATAACCCAAACTTAATTGTCTGGGATGACTTACAAGTTGTTGCTCATTCAATCTCTAAGGGACAGTCTACAATAAAATGTTTACTGTTTTAAAAGATAGATAATCCCTTTATTACCCATTCCGAAGTTTTACATAATATACTTTTTTACCTCTGTGATTACCTTGTATCTAAGCATCTTCTGACAGCCCCCTGATCACATGACTTTTTATTTATTATCTATTGACTTGCATTTTAGCCAATTAGTGCTGTGTTGTGCTAACTCTTAAATAACTCAACGGACGTGAACACATTGTTATCTATATGGCCCACATGAACTAGCACCCCCTTGTTGTGAAAAGCTAATAAAAAACCTTGTGATAAGAGGCTGTCTGTAGTGGGCTAGAAACAGGCAGAAATTCAGAGGTTTAAATGTTATAAAGTGTATTAATATAACAATGTTGGTTGTGCAAAGCTGGGGAATGGGTAGTAAAGGCATTATCTATATTTTAAACAATAACAATTTTAGTGTAGACTGTTCCTTTAAACTCCAGTAGCTAAAGCTGCACCAGAGGCCTCTTTCTGAGAGCGTTTTCCACTCGCACTATGATAAATAGGTGCCAAAGTATAAACCCGTGGGCATACTTAGGAGTTGATGATTGAAATCTCTCTGGGCTGGCGAGATTATTAAAGAATGCTCACCAGTCCTTCTATTTCCCTGGTGGAATGATCTAAAGCCACTTGTCTCGTTAAGGGGCATATACTGCATTTTCATATGAAAAGTGCACAATAAAATCCTTATTTTAAACATCATACAAAACAAATATTTTACCCAATCAAACAAAAATATGCTGCAAAAAAATTGTAATGTTAAGGTGTATCAAAAATAGTAAGAAATTATTCACCAAGTATCGTATTTTAACAAAAATGTAGAATGTGTATGTAATTTACACAGGAATAAATTAAATTAAATATGCACAGCGTAAATCATAATTTTTAGCACACTGGATGTGCAGAAATCAGAAATTTGTACTTAGAAATACAAAATGCAAAGTGCAATTGCTGTTTTTTTTCCGTAAAATAGGCTGAACATGGGCGTATATGAAAATGTCTCTCTAATCCCAGAGTAATTCTATAAATATTTTCACACTGCAGATCTCATTTTTTTCTCGCCAACTAAAAGGTGGCGAGCTTTTCTCAAAACAAACTGAATACTTATAACCCTAATAGAAAAACCAATGCATACTAAAATATAGGCAAATGTAAGATGCTCTTTGCCGAAAGCAGGGTAATGTGATTTTTATTGGCTGTAGGATTTAATTTTTAAAGTGTGTCCCCTGCTCCTTGCTAACTTCCCTCTAAGGAGCGAAGTGTCCCTATCCAGTGAGCTCCATTACTTTTAATAGGAGCCATCTCACCACTCGTAGGGACTGCCCCTTTTTATGATCATTCCACCGGAGCAGCCCATGCAAGGGTCAGTGAGAAAAACTAGCTTTGAGCAGTCGAAGTTTATATCATCAAGATGTTAGACTCTGGTGCATGTGTTCCCTGCACAAAGTTTGACAGTACAGCAAGCACATATGTGTATGCACCAATCAGAGAAATAAAGGTTTTGCGAGGAAGCACCGTTATATAAAACATCCATCTTTATTCCATATACATTAAAAACACAGCACACACAGATAAAAGCTCAAAAACATTAGTGATCAAACAATCCATGAAACAACAGTGTCACCAGGTCAGATTTCAATGTTTCACCTCATGTGATGTGAACTCCAATATCAGTCGTGGAGTTAAGCAGCTGACTTTTTTTTACATTTTAACAGCTGGTTTATTGCAAACAATTCTGGGGCTATAGTATCTGATTAAGAAATTTACCAATTAATAATATTACAGCTTAAATCTACTTTATTAAATCAATTTTGTATATGTATATATTTAGATGTAAATGTATTAGGCATGAGCAAGCCTGCAAGCACAAATTTAAGATGCAGTTCCTAAATAAAGCAAGTTCAGGGTGGTTGACCTTGTGCAATCCTAAATTTCACCCTGCGGTGCTGCATCACAAATGGTAATTTCAGGTAGACAGGTTCTCTTCATTAGAACATTGTCTGCAGCTTTGATAAAAAATTTCCCCCTTAGACTTTCATTAATTACAAAAAGAAGAATTGAGAATTTTTTTTTTTTACTTTTTCCCTATATTTAACATTGAGTGGACTAGCAACTTTTTTCTTCTGGGCTAGTAACTTTTAACTGTTGACAAATAAACTATAGTGATATTTTTCCAACCCTATACAAACATGAGCTACTGATTAGGTGATCACCTGAAATACATTCTACTTAATGAGTAAAAGAATAAAAACCACTGCTGTGGTCATCACTAACTTCTTGCAATAGGACCAGCTGGATGATAAAAACAATGCTTATAGTACCTCAAAAGTAATTAGAATAAAAAATACCTATTGACAATGCCAAAACAATTAGAAAAAAAGAGTTTTGAGTGGGGAATAAAAGGGTTCAATTCTGGCTTTACTGGCAGAGGGATAAAGTGAGGACCAGGTCGCTATCATCCTTAAAATTTGAAAGACGGCGGTTCAAAAGAGCAAGCTCAAGTAGCAGGCACTGGAGACAACAAAGCTACAGACCAACAGAGGGTGAAATTGCCAAATATTTTTAAAGGATTACTTTCTTTTTCCTTTTTACATACAAAATACGAACATATAATATTTCATTAGCATATATTAAAACTTACTGACTTATATTTGCAGAAAAACGAAGCATCCAAACGTTTTATATTTGATAATTATTATCCGGCAATGACGTCACCATTTCCCGCCCACTATTTTCGGCATTTTGTGTAGAACACCAGTAACCAATGAAATTGCTATCTTATGCATATATAATCCTTGCTAATAAGCATGCGCATAAATTCGGCTAAATCGCACATGCGCATTTTTAATGACTGAAGCCGAAGTTACCCTGTATAGATTCTCCTTGCCTTATCTAACTGAAGATAGTGACGTTTCATGTGACTCTGTGCTAACTCGCGCATGCGCAATACTTCCAAAAGACGCCATCTTTCAACTGCCGTTGTGAGCACATATTGGGAATCTGTAACGGCTGACATAGAAGTAGGTTTGGAAATAATAAATATTTCAAATATAAATATTTTCTAAAGGGTAGATATTTAATACAGTATATACATTAGGAACCCATTGATTTATATGTATACTACGATGTAATTGTAATTTCATTTATGACTACAGTGTCCTTTGATGTCATCCTATGGTTGTTGAGGGACATTAAAGGACCTACAAAAAGAATGGCAACTGGGGTAAAGTGCATGGCGAGGATGATTCAAAACAGACTCCTAGGGTGCAGGACTGGAGTCATGCAAAGCTGGAAAAAAGCCCTTCATCAATGAGAAGCAACGAATAATCAGGCTGAGGTTTGCAAAAGACCATAAGGATTGGACCATAGAAGACTGGAGTAAGATCATATTCTCTGATGAATAAAAGTTTCAGTTTTGCCCAACACCTGGTCATCTAATGGTTAGACAGAGACCTGGAGAGGACTTCAAGCCACAGTGTCACGCACGCCCTGTGAAATTTGATGGAGGATTCAGGCAGATTTATCTTTGTGAAGGATGCATGAAGCAAGCCACGTACAAGGTTATCCTGGGTAAAAAATTGCTTCATTCTGCTCTGACAATTTTCCCCAACTGTGGGGATTGTTTTTTCCAGCAGGAAAATGCTCCATGCCACACAGTCAGGTCAAGCAAGGTGTAGATGGAGGACCACCAGATCAAGATCCTGTCACAGCCAGCCCAGTCTTCAGACCTGGGCCCCATTGAAACCTCTGGAGTGTGATCAAGAGGAAAATGGGTGGTCTCAAGCTATCATGCCTAGCTGCTTGAATTTTTGAGCCACGAGTGGCATAAAGTCACCCGGCAGCAATGTGAAAGACTGGTGGAGAGCATGACAAGACTCATGAAAGCGGTTATTTAACCAAATATTGATTTCTGAGCTCTTGCTAAGTTAAAACATTAGTGCTGTGTTTAAAAATGATTATGAACTTGTTTCCTTTGCATTATTCGAGTCTGAAACACTGCATCTTTTTTGTTATTTTAATCAGTTGTCATTTGGAATCTGAAAGAAATGTCAGTAGTCTCTCTCACTCTCTCTGTCTCTCTCTTCTATAAATAGCGATCCACTCGAAATCTAGCCATAACTGGGATTTTCTAAAGCTTTCTGCTCAAACAAGATTATATAAAAAGATAGGTCCGTGCTATAAAAGGGATTGTCTAAAAGCCAAATCTACTTTGATATTAATGTATCTAGCTAAGGGGCATAACCTACAATTCTATATGTGAAGAAGAGACACATTTTCTTGTAAAATATATTTTTTTTTGCAAAGATATGATCATGTAATCTTTCTAATATGCTTTGTATGTTTTCTAATATGCTATGTATTCTACTTTGTGGGATTCAGAATTTGAGTATCACATGTCTTAAAGGGACATAATAATTATATGCAAAATGACTTGAAAATATCACCTTAACATCTATGTGTAAAAAGGGAAGACATTTTACCTCAAAAGTAAGTGCTCAGTGAACAGTATCCTTCAGCTGCTGTCCAGCTGCCAGTTAAAAAAATAAAAAAAATAATAGCCAATCAGCTTCAGCAGTGAAATAAGTGATAGCTATGAAATGTATCCAGCATGGTGTGAGTATGATCACTTGATTGAAGAACTGTGTATGCTTTGACCCCTAATAGATACCTTTTATATTAAACATACTAGAATGAAATATATTATATTTTAATTTAACATAAAGATTTTGTGCTTGGGCTGGAGCCCCACAAAACAGATCAATTCCTGGCCCTGACACTTATCATGCATATATGTGATAGATCTGGACTGAGCACAATATCTATATACAGAATAACTGGCCAGTTAGCTTGCAGGGGTATCACATTTTTATTGTTCCTGCTGGTGCTTGTTTGAGAAAATTATTTTACACTACGAGACACTCCCTTATTTTATTTTAGAGTGTTGTTTAAACCTTAAAAGTTAGTGTAGCTATACTAATGTTTATGTGTGCAAGTTATGTTAATCAGAACCCAAATTACAGAGAAAACTCATCTTTACAGTGACCACTAGGTTTCAGGATCTTTAGAGACAACAGCGCATGCACAAATGAGCCACGGCACAGGGCTGAGGAGAGTAACAGACAAGTGAAGTCCGCAATCAAGACCAGCGTTGGGTACTGGAACATTCAATAAACCAGGGAGCAGGCAAGCAAAGTCAGCAATTAAGAACAGGTTAGGTTGTAGAGCAGTCAGTAAACCAGGTAGCAGCATCAGGAATAAGCCAAGGTCATGTACCAATATCCAAACTGAATCCTGTAGCAAGGGCTACAATAGCCAAGCACCAGCTTATATAAACATAAAGGGTGCTGATTATATAACAAGCACCAGCTTATATAAACATAAAGGGTGCTGATTATATAACAAGCACCAGCTTATATAAACATAAAGGGTGCTGATTATATAACAAGCACCAGCTTATATAAACATAAAGGGTGCTGATTATATAACAAGCACCTGCTAGTAAATCAGCTGTGCACGTATGGGTACCAGATGAATACAAGTACCATAAAGCAAAGATCACCCAGGGCAGGTAAATATATATATAAAGACTTCCATAGTGCTATAATAATGGGAGTTTTGGGTGTAATTATAACAGTAATGACAGGGAATGCTATAAACACATTTGTACACTGAGTGGTACAGTTTGGGGTCTCTATAGAGCAGCTCTTGAGGGGTTCTTGGAGCTACATTAGTATAATCTAGCTATATCATGATATTGTGAATACTTCCAATTCGTGATGGGACATCTCTAAGGGGTTGAAGGAAAGAAAATACATCTGTGGCAGTACCTTAAGAAAAGTGTACCGAGCCTTTCAGTTTATACACCAGAAAACTTAACATTCACCAAGATTACAAGTTGTGCGCTAAACCAGGTGCGTGAATATTTAGCGGTATTGCACTTTCCATAGCGCTGCCTTTACAAGTTAAACCTTCTTGTGTTGTGCGTTGTAGTGCGATGAGCTCCATACCGCACAAAAGCCAAGTCCTGCTCAGACACGTTTTCCCCCCTAGACATCAATGGGGAGAAAGTGTTAGAAAAAAAAATGAACACCTGCGATTGTGGCATGGCGATCGCTATAACTTAATCCCCTTTGATGTCTATGGGGGCAAGAAGGTTATGTAAAAACCTAACACCCTAACATAAATCCCTAGTCTAAATACACAAAATCCCAGCCCCTGGACATCACCGACACTAATTAAAATTAACCCCTAACGTGCCGCACACCTGCATCGCTAAAACCTAAATAAAGCTATTAACTCCTAAACCGCCGGCCCCCACATCACTAAAACTAAACTAAACCTATTAACCTAAACCTAACACCCCCTAAGTTTAAATTAAAGTTACAATAGTGAGGGAAAAATAGTTTGATCCCCTGCTGAGTTTGTACGTTTGCCCACTGACAAAGAAATGATCAGTCTATAAATTTAATGGTAGGTTTATTTGAACAGTGAAAGACAGAACAACAACAAAAAAATCCAGAAAAACACATATCAAAAAAGTTATAAATTGATTTGCATTTTAATGAGTGAAATAAATATCAGCAAGTTTTCTGGCTCCCAGGTGTCTTTTATACAGGTAACGAGCTGAGATTAGGAGCACTCTCTTAAAGGGAGTGCTCCTAATCTCAGCTTGTTACCTGTATAAAAGACACCTGTCCATAGAAGCAATCAATCAATCAGATTCCAAACTCTCCACCGTGGCCAAGACCAAAGAACTGTCCAAGGATGTCAGGGACAATATTGTAGACCTACAAGACTATCGCTAAGCAGCTTGGTGAGAAGGTGACAACAGTTGGTGCGATTATTCGCAAATGAAAGAAACACAAAATGACTGTCAATCTCCCTCGGTCTGGGGCTCCATGCAATTTGTCACCTTGTGGAGTTTCAATGATCATGAGAACGGGGAGGAATCAGCCTAAAACTACACGGGAGGATCTTATCAATGATCTCAAGGCAGCTGGGACCATAGTCACCAATAAAATAGGTAACACACTATGCCGTGAAGGAATGAAATCCTGCAGTGCCCGCAAAGCCCCCTGCTCAAGAAAGTACATGTACAGGCCCATCTGAAGTGGGCCAATGAACATCTAAATGATTCAGATTAGAACTTGGTGAAAGTGTTGTGGTCAGATGAGACTAAAATCAAGGTATTTGGCATCAACGCAACTTGCCGTGTTTGGCGGAGGAGGAATGCTGCCTATGACCCTAAGAACATCATTCCCACCGTCAAACATGGAGATGGAAACATTATGCTTTGGGGATGTTTTTCTGCTAATGGGACAGGACAACTTCACTGCATCAAAGGGACAATGGACGTGGCCATGGACTGTCAAATCTTGGGTGAGAACCTCCTTCCCTCAGCCAGGGCATTGAAAATGGGTCGTGGATGGGTATTCCAGCATGACAATGACCCAAAACACACGGCCAATGCAACAAAGGAGTGGCTCAAGAAGAAGCACATTAAGGTCCTGGAGTGGCCTAGAAAGTTTTCAGACCTTAATTCCATAGAATTCTGTGGAGGGAGCTGAAAGTTCTTCAGCCTTATAACTTTAATGACTTGGAGAGTATCTGCAAAGAGAAGTGGGACAAAATCCCTCTAGAGATTTGTGCAAACCTGGTGGCCAACTACAAGAAACATCTGACCACTGTGATTGCCAACAAGAGTTTTGCTCATTTACATAAAAAAAACTTACAAAGTACCCCCTAACAATAACCCCCCCACACAACCAACCCAAAACCCCCCAAAATAAAAAAAAAACTTAACTCTAAAAAAACCTAATCTACCCATTTCCCCTAAAGGGGCATTTGTATGGGCATTGCCATTAAAAGGGCAATCAGCTCTTTTGCTGCCCATAAAAAATAAAACAAACCCATCCAAAAAATAAAAAAAAACACCTAACACTAACCCCAAAAAATTTACTCACCGTTCCTGAAGTCTGGGCATCCATCTTCATCCAGGCGGCGACATATTTATCCATCTCGGGAGCATCTTCCATCTTCATCCCGGTGGTGCGGAATTGTGGCGGCACGGAGCTGAGCAGGACCGGCGACTACAACGACATCCAGCGTGGAGGCTCCTCTTCATGCGATCTCCGCCGCACACTGAAGATTGAATGCAAGGTACCCCTTTTATATTTGGGGTGCCTTGCATTCCTATTGGCTGAAATATTCAATTCAGCCAATAGGATGAGCTGTTTGGCTGATTTTTTTTTGGAGGGGGGTTGGTTGGGTGGGGTTTTTTAGCTGATTGCTTCAGGGCAATGCCCTACAAAAGGCCCTTTTAAGGGGTATTATATTATATTTTTCGTACTTTTAGACTGTTTATTTTTGTAATTTTAGTTCTTTTTTTTTCGTAGTATTAGGATTTTTTAATTTTGTAATTTAGATTTTTTTTTTTTAATTTTAATTTGTTAAAATATTAAGGTTAGGTTTTTGTATAGTTTATTTATTTTTTATTTCACAGGTAAGTTTTTATTTATTTTGAGGTAGTTCTATTGTAAGTTTAATTTAAAGTTAGGGAGTGTTAGGTTTACGGGTTAATAGTTTAATTTAGTGTGTTGCGATGTGGAGTGGTGGCGGTTTAGGAGATAATAGGTTTAGTTTAGTATTTGTGACATGGGGGGTCAGCGGTTTTGAGGTTAATAGGTTTAATAGTATTTGTGATGCAGGGGTGTGGCGGTTTAGGGATTAATAAGTAGTTTATGGGTGTTAGTGTACTTTGTAACATTTTTGTTATGAGTTTTGTGAAACATTTTTGTTTCGCAAAATCCATAACTACTGGTCTCTGATTACGGCATGGATCATGGCAGTATAAGGTATAACGCTATTGTAATAGCCAGACCGCACAACCTGTAATACGTGAGACCTGAAAATTCCACACTCAAAAGCCATTTGAGTGCGGAATGGAGAGTTGTGGTATAGGCTAAAGCGATAGTGGTACAGCCATATAGCCGCGACTTGTAATATGGGAAACCTGCCATTCTGCGTGCAAAGGACAATTTTTCAGCGGTATAGCTGTATCGCAACACTTGTAATCTTGCTGATTATTTCACACCACTTAATGACTTAAGCATAGCCCTTAAATGTTTAAAGTATTCAAAATGTTGTTGATCTTCTGAGCCTACTGCCATCTGCCTGTACCCCAGGGGAATCCTCTCACTTTGCCTTTAGCCGGTCCATCTCCTCTCACTCCTATCTGATACATTCACACCACAACTTTAGTTTTTTCCAAGGATGCTGAGGTTCCCATCATATTATGATTGACCTTGGACTAGACTGGCTTTTGCATTTCAGTGGTGTGTAATATTCTCCTCACTACTACTGTTTTTTTCACATTTACATATAGGTTTGTAAGGTTTATCTAATGAATTTCTAATGTAGTAAATGTGCTTCAAAGAAAGTGACCATATTTGTTTTAAATGTGAACTGAGCATGCAGTAAGGAAATAACGGTTTTGCTTTTAAACAGAAGTTAAAATTAAAGATTTATGATGTAGATAGAGAGTACAGTTAAAAAAAAAAATGATTTTACTTTTATCAATAAATATATATATATATATAGTTAAAAATATGAACTGAGCATGTGTAAGATAATAGATATTAAAAATAAAACATTGTAAACAGACAACATATGTAATGCAAAAAAAGCCATGATAGGTGTTTAAGAGATTAAGTGCTATATTACAAGTGGAGCACCGGTAAACGGACTGCTTAAAGGTACACTGAACCCAAATTTTTTCTTTCGTGATTCAGATAGAGCATGAAATTTTAAGCAACTTTCTAATTTACTCATTTTAAATGCAAGAATGTAAGTTTAGATGCTGGCCCATTTTTGGTGAACAATCTAGGTTGTCCTTGCTGATTGGTGGATAACTTCATCCACCAATCAAAAACTGCTGTCCAGAGGCCTGAACCAAGAAAAATGCTTAGATGCCTTCTTTTTCAAATAAAGATAGCAAGAGAACAAAGCAACATTGATAATATGAGTAAATTAGAAAGTAGCTTAAAATTGCATGCTCTATCTGAATCACAAAAGAAAAAATTTGGGTTCAGTGTCGCTTTAAATAGAAATCAGACCCCTAGTGAACTGAGCCAGTATTTGCACATTTTTCTCATTCAGACAAATCCAGCATTGTTTCAGAAAAAAATACAAGTTTAAAAGGGAATAAATGAATATCTAACAAACATAAAATTCATATAAACCATAATCAAACTTCAGTATTTCTATAGATTTGCAGTTCCGCTGATACTATGCAATGTCCTATGTGTACAGAGGTATTATTATTAATACACAACCTATACACGATTAGACAAACATGAATGAATGTTAAAGTGTTATATTTACACATATTATTTTCTTCTCTAATTGCTTCCAATATGGTTAATCCAAGGTAAAAGTGTGTATGTGAAATGGTGTAAATCACTTGTTATTTCATTACTCAAAGTAATTGAACAAGAATAAGAGATAATTAGAAATGATCACACTAAAAATAACTTATGTTGCCGGAATACCCAAGACAACTAATAGAGTGTAGATCTGAGTTATTCACACCCTATGCAATATCAAACAATATATTCACTATCGAGCAGGAAACATTTAATGAATAGTAACACTACATTTTATAGGAAAGGTCAGATTTAACAGTATTTGTTGATAACATCTTAAGACACCTAAAGTATCATTTATTTTTCATCAACTTTTTTTTACTTATAGAAAACATGTTTGTTGATATAATTGGAAAATGATACCTGAAATACATTAATATTGAAAAGCTGCAATACTAACTCTCCAAACAGAACTGACACTTATATAGCACAGACACAGATGTGGTCCTAACTAAACTAAACATCTAATCGCCAACACTCTAAACCTGCAACTTACGCAAAACCTTTAGCAAATCAAAAGTAACCACAAGATCTTTTTCTGTCCAATTTCAGTGCTAGCTTTAATCATAATATTTCATGTTTACCGCTATATGGTTGTATGCTTTTTATTTGATTTATATTTTTGTTGAGTCTTTGTTTTTCTGTCAGACTGAGCAATTATACTTATACTGAAATCCAATATAATAACCAATATCAGGACAATGTTATTCATGTACAAATAATTGTATGGAACTGCATAGCAATTACCTAGCAACATCTTTGAGACATGCTGAAAACTGAGCTGTCTTTCATGTCTTCATATTATAGTATCAATCCTTGTTGAACTGTGTAGCATTACATTTCTGAAAGTGGACACACATAGGCAATATAATGCTTATTCATTGAGGACTATTTTTAATTAGATTTTTTTTTTTTAAACTTTTGATTCTTGTTATTATTTGTTTATTTAAAATAAACATTAAAAATACTAACCTGTGAAAGAATGGAGACCTTTATTAGCTGTCTATCCTAGACAAGAAGTGACATTTCTAAAGCTGTCATTTGTATACAGAAATTAGGTATCAGAATAACTGTCAGAAACATGGACAGCAACACATATAAAGTGGAAGAAACAGGTTTATTTGTGATATCCTATTTAAAAGGGACATTCCAGTCAAAATTTAGCTGCACATAAACGTATTACATCTATGAGTAGAAACATACCTGCAATATACATGTATGTATATATATATTTATCACTGTTATAGTGCTAACATTTTTCTCTGCACGTACATGTGAAGCATAGCTAGATATTGTCACTGCTCCCACGTGTTAAATAATGCTCAGCTGCTTAGATCATCAGTGGGGCTTGTATCATGTCAGCAATTAACAAATTGAGTCATTACCAGATGGTACAATCACCTCTGAGCAAGTGCTGTGTTTAAAATGCTGGTGCATACTTAAATACTCTATTGAAACAGCTATAGCTTTTATTAGAAGTATTTTTGCAAATACATGTATATTATGAAAATGCAACTATTCAATACTGAAATGCACTTATGTGGTTTCCAATTTTGGCTGAAATATCCCTTTTATAAGGTCCATACAATAAAGGTGAGAGATAAATGAGAAAGATTAAATGAATATATCACTTGTGGAATAAGTAGAATAAAACAAGATGTAAAGGTATGGAACAAAAAGTCAGGAGAAACAGCTACCTTCCATTTTACAGCTGGCAAAATACTACAACCATAATGTTGGCATGTATCATATAAATTATTTTTTAGTGTCATAAATTATATGGTTTATTTATTTATTGTATGCACATTTGTAACACTTTATTATTTCTTTATTCATAATGTTGGCAAAGCCAGAATTTGACTGCAGCAATGTTCCCTAAGTTACAATGTCACAGACAAAATAACTAATAATCACAACCCTAACAATTACCAAATTCCCAGTATCTTATCCCAATCAACTAACTTTGGCCCAAATTTTGAGTGGAGCACAAACTTTAGTTCCGGAGCGATAAGGGGTTGATCGAGGAGGTTTTCGCTTATCGGGTTTACTGCTCGTATTACGAGTTGAAAGTAAATGCGATCGCGTGAGGACAATCACGATTTACACTAGAATGATTACCACAACTGCAGAGCTCTGGTCAACTGTTTCGCGAAACAAGAAAGTGTCACAAAACACATAGAAAATACATTACAAACGATCTAATAAAATATATATATATATATATATATATATATATATATATAAATATTGCACACAAAAGTAATAAGGGCTCAAATATAGGAGTTCTCAGGTGTTAGGAAAAAAAGGCAGTGAAAGGACTTTAACATTGAGATACATACATATCTAAAGATAGATATAGATATATATATATTTTTTTATATATGTATGTGAGAGAGTATATAAACAGCGCTGTATACAGCAAATATAAACTAGAAATACACAATGCTTAGAAAAAAAAACCTTTATTTTACTGACAGACCATGTCTTAGAACATTTAAAAAGATATAACATGCACCTATTCACAAAGCAATAGTATTAAATGTTGCTATTGTATATAGTCCTAACACATAGGTTAAAATTGCACAATGGAGGGCAAATTAAAGTTTTTGAGATGAAATGGAGCACTATTGTCCCCACTTTCATACAATATACAAATTTACAACATACAAATATGCAGTATTAAATCACAAGTATAAAAACCTTTTAAACAACTAAAAATCCTATAGTACTCTGATAAATGAAGAGCGAGAGAAACTGCAAACACTTGCCTGGCCAGACTCTGTGTATACGATACCACTACTAGTTTCAGGGCCACGTTTCAGAGCATCACCTTTTCAAGTCTTCAAATACTTATGTGTTCTTAAATGTTATTAAAGGCATAGCTCTACTATATATATATATTCTCATAATAGAGTAACAATAAAAAAATCCTCATAATAGAGTAACAATAAAAAAAAATAAAAAAAATGATAGCTCTATTATATACAAATATTCTCATAATAAAGTCCCCCAAAAAATAAAGGAAAATATAAAATGTAAAATAATAATAACATACACCGCAAATAACAAAGGCATATACATGATATACAGTATATATATATATATATATATATATATATATATATATAAATATATAATTCATTAAAATTATGAGGGGAGATAAAAAACTGAAATTAAAATCCTCCATGTCTCCATACGTTTAAAAATAACCTTATGCTTTTTGATTGCACCGTTTTTAAAAACATTTTTTATATACATATTCTTAATTTAGCAGTTACTATTCTGGGGAATTTTGCCTAGATGTGCTAATTTTCTATGCAAATATTTACATTGATTTAATTTTGAGACATGGAGGATTTTAATTTCAGTTTTTTATCTCCCCCCATAATTTTAATGAATTTTGGTTTAACCATGAAAATAGCTTTACCAATGCAGCAACCAGAAATCTATCTCCTACTGATGAGTTCCAAAAAGAACGAAACAGGCTGTCTAGTGAGTGATTTTTGGTTTGCTGCAATAATCCTGTTAAATGGATCGCTGTGTTAAAACAGTATTTTGAAGCAAAAAAACTGAGAATTTGCATATCTAATTTGCATACCTTACCCAGAATTCTCTTATGCATTGGTAACATTGTATATTAAGTATTTCTGGGAAAAAGGAAGCGGGGAATTCTGTGCTAATTTCCTATGTAAATATTTACATTGATTTAATTTTGAGACATGGAGGATTTTAATTTCAGTTTTTTATCTCCCCTCATAATTTTAATGAATTATATATATATATATATATATATATATATATATATATATATACTGTATATCATGTATATGCCTTTGTTATTTGCGGTGTATGTTATTATTATTTTACATTTTATATTTACCTTTTTTTTTGGGGGGGGGGGGATTTATTATGAGAATAATTGTATATAATAGAGCTATAATTTTTTAATTTTTTTTTATTGTTACTCTATTATGATAATTTTTTATTGTTACTCTATTATGATAATATATGTATATTGTAGAACTATGCCTTTAATAACATTTAAGAACACATAAGTATTTGAAGACTTGAAAAGGTGATGCTCTCACTCAGTAGAAGCCTATTGGCTTCAAAAACTTTAATTTGCCCTCCATTGTGCAAATAGTTTTTTACCTATGTTTTAGGACTATATACAATAGCAACATTTAATACTATTGCTTTGTGAATAGGTACATGTTATATCTTTTTAAATGTTCTAAGACATGGTCAGTAAAATAAAGTGTTTTTTTTCTACACATTGTGTATTTCTAGTTTATATTTGCTGTATACAGCGCTGTTTATATACTCTCTTACAACGTTTCTTGTTCCTAAAAACAGCTGCAGTTCAGCCCTTAATCAAGTGATTAGATACCTAGTATATACTAGTGGCATAAAATCTTTAGCAACTAAGTAACTAAAATATATATTTCTCAGTGTGTGGCGCTCTCCTTTTTTAACTACTATATATATATATATATATATATATATATATATATATATATATATATGTGTGTGTGTGTGTACATCTATATTTATGTATTAATATGTTTATAGATGTATTTATACACATATAAACAAATAAATACATATACAGACATGTGTTTATATATATATGGGGCCCTTTGCCATTAAGTAGATGAAAATATGTAAAAGCATATTTATACAATATTCATATTTAAGACAGGTTTAACTATGTACTTACTGTAAATATTTCACATTCCAATGTTCTGCACATAGCAGAGTACATTCTATGTATTTGTAAATAGATATTCCTATATATATCTGTATATATCTATACCTATATATAATCATGTGTGTGTATGTGTGTATATATATATGTATATGTGTGTATATGTGTGTATATATATATATATATATATATATATATATATATATATATATATATATATATATATATACAGGGAGTGCAGAATTATTAGGCAAATGAGTATTTTGACCACATCATCCTCTTTATGCATGTTGTCTTACTCCAAGCTGTATAGGCTCGAAAGCCTACTACCAATTAAGCATATTAGGTGATGTGCATCTCTGTAATGAGAAGGGGTGTGGTCTAATGACATCAACACCCTATATCAGGTGTGCATAATTATTAGGCAACTTCCTTTCCTTTGGCAAAATGGGTCAAAAGAAGGACTTGACAGGCTCAGAAAAGTAAAAAATAGTGAGATATCTTGCAGAAGGATGCAGCACTCTTAAAATTGCAAAGCTTCTGAAGCGTGATCATTGAACAATCAAGCGTTTCATTCAAAATAGTCAACAGGGTTGCAAGAAGCGTGTGGAAAAACCAAGGCGCAAAATAACTGCCCATGAACTGAGAAAAGTCAAGCGTGCAGCTGCCAAGATGCCACTTGCCACCAGTTTGGCCATATTTCAGAGCTGCAACATCACTGGAGTGCCCAAAAGCACAAGGTGTGCAATACTCAGAGACATGGCCAAGGTAAGAAAGGCTGAAAGACGACCACCACTCAACAAGACACACAAGCTGAAACGTCAAGACTGGGCCAAGAAATATCTCAAGACTGATTTTTCTAAGGTTTTATGGACTGATGAAATGAGAGTGAGTCTTGATGGGCCAGATGGATGGGCCCGTGGCTGGATTGGTAAAGGGCAGAGAGCTCCAGTCCGACTCAGACGCCAGCAAGGTGGAGGTGGAGTACTGGTTTGGGCTGGTATCATCAAAGATGAGCTTGTGGGGCTTTTTCAGGTTGAGGATGGAGTCAAGCTCAACTCCCAGTCCTACTGCCAGTTTCTGGAAGACACCTTCTTCAAGCAGTGGTACATGAAGAAGTCTGCATCCTTCAAGAAAAACATGATTTTCATGCAGGACAATGCTCCATCACACGCGTCCAAGTACTCCACAGCGTGGCTGGCAAGAAAGGGTATAAAAGAAGAAAATCTAATGACATGGCCTCCTTGTTCACCTGATCTGAACCCCATTGTGAACCTGTGGTCCATCATCAAATGTGAGATTTACAAGGAGGGAAAACAGTACACCTCTCTGAACAGTGTCTGGGAGGCTGTGGTTGCTGCTGCACGCAATGTTGATGGTGAACAGATCAAAACACTGACAGAATCCATGGATGGCAGGCTTTTGAGTGTCCTTGCAAAGAAAGGTGGCTATATTGGTCACTGATTTGTTTTTGTTTTGTTTTTGAATGTCAGAAATGTATATTTGTGAATGTTGAGATGTTATATTGGTTTCACTGGTAAAAATAAATAATTGAAATGGGTATATATTTGTTTTTTGTTAAGTTGCCTAATAATTATGCACAGTAATAGTCACCTGCACACACAGATATCCCCCTAAAATAGCTATAACTAAAAACAAACTAAAAACTACTTCCAAAACTATTCAGCTTTGATATTAATGAGTTTTTTGGGTTCATTGAGAACATGGTTTTTGTTCAATAATAAAATTATATTATATACACCTGTATATATATATACACCTGTAAACTGTGAGCTCTCTGGAGCAGGGCCATCTTCCTCCTGTACTAGATTTGTTTAGTTATGTATTTGATCACAAATCCTTGTCATTGTACCCTGTGCTATGGAATGTGGCGGCGCTATACAAATAAAAGATAATAATAAAAGATATATATGTTACCAAAATATCATCAGATATATATATAAATATGTATTTCTGAATAAATAGAGCATCATTTGGGATACCCTGTAAACCCTGATGTGTTGGGTATTTCGCTAAACAGCTTGACGGGGTTTGAACCTTGGTGGCCACAGTCATTTATAGCTTCCTCTTTTCAATTAAAGGACTCAGAAGCTTTTTACTCTAAGACTGTTCATTTCATCTGACTTTCATTGACGTTGGGGAAATTGTATTCACATCCAATAATGATTCCCTATATTTTACCTTAACTAATACCATATGGACAGTACAGGATTATTTCATTAGCTCTCTGGATTCCCTCCTTTTTTCAGTGACCGGTCACTAGTATTGCATGATTTCCTTTTACTTGCTTCATTTAGCATATTAGGAATTTAGTCCTAGTACTTATTTATATCTTTTTTTCTTTATTAATATTATTGTTTATTTCCATTGTATTTATTATTTTTGTCTTAATATATATTTGATGGATAGTTTATTATTAAATGTGTTAACTCATTTGTTGTTTGGATCATTGGCGTCCAGGGACCAGGGTTTTTGGATACTTTTTGAAGTCATCAGTGCGGATAAAGATAGACTAGGGAGACTGTTTCTGTTGAAGCAGATTTCCCAGCTTTCTCTTCAATCTTTATATTAAAGGGACACTGTAACCAAAAATTTTCTTTCGTGATTCAGATTGAGCATGAAATTTTAAGCAACTTTCTAATTTACTCCTATTATCAAATTTTCTTCATTCTCTTGGTATCTTTATTTGAAATGCAAGAATGTAAGTTTAGATGCCGGCCCATTTTTGGTGAACAACCTGGGTTGTCCTTGCTGATTGGTGGATAAATTAATCCACCAATAAAAAGGTGCTGTCCAGAGTACTGAAACAAAAAAAAAGCTTAGATGCCTTCTTTTTCAAATAATGATAGCAAGAGAACGAAGAAAATTTGAAAATAGGAGTAAATTAGAAAGTTGCTTAAAATTTCATGCTCAATCTGAATCACGAAAGAAAAATTTTGGTTACAGTGTCCCTTTAATATTTTTCTATTTTTCCTGCACCATCATTGTTAGATTTTTTAAAACAGAGTAATGATGATTACACATAATTAATTGTGAATTAGTGCTGTTAGTCCTTTCTTAGCTGAATTAAAACTTTGATCCAAATTTTTTAAGGGTTTTTTTATGACTAAATTTGCACAATCTGATATTCCAGGTCTCAGGACACCAATCGTTCAAACTTAAAAGACACACAATGGCAGCATTTAATGAATCTGAATGGCAATATGACATTAATGACACTTTCTCCATACCGTCTAAAGAGGCAGAAAGTGTAAATGCACAATCAGATTCCCCAATGAGTAATAATTTATATAGGAGTTTTAAAGATTACAAAACCAAACTACTAAAAGAGCAAAAGATGAAATGGGAGATTTCAGGTTTGGAAAAATATTTAGAGGTAGAAATGATACCAAGGGGACTACGAATTAAAAAGAAACCAGGTACAAACCTAAATGACCCCCTAACTGAAAATTTCAAAACAAAGTGGGAGGAGTCAGCTAATAAATGCTCTCTAACTTGGATGAAATTAATGTTAGAACGTAAATTTCAGAGAGATTGGGGAGATAATCAGGAAGGCAAGGTATATGATTACTCATTAATATTAACAAGTAGTCAGAATCAGAATTATCTGAAGGTGAAGGTTTCAACACCAACTCCAGAAGGAGTAGATACAAGGGAAGGATTTTTCAGAACTGCTGAAGGTCAGGAAAAAGAAAAAGAGGAGAGGGGGGAGGAAACACAGGTCAAAACATTGGGGAACAAAATCGATATCCCCTAAGGAACCAACAACAACAGCCCCCCATGTAGTAACATCCAAACAAGTAGTGAATCTATCTAATAGAATTTTAACAGAAGTAGAAGAACAATTACTATCAAAGGGACTTAATTTTGCATCAGTGAATAATCTGGATACATTTACAGTAGTAAAAGATATAAATTTATTTGCCAGAAAAATAATTCTTAGCAAAACCCTCAAAGGTAAAATCACTGACACTACATTAGATATAAATGATTGATTAGTGTTACGGGAATTGGAAGAATTAAGTAGTGAAAATGAACCCACAGCTCAAACTATGGGTATAGGACACACACATTTTAGTAATAAATCCACATGTATGCCACCATTATCTTAAAGTGAAGAGTGTTTACAATTTTGTTAAACTGGTAGAAACAGATATTGAAGAATTAAACATAACAACAGGATTTGAGGATAATTTGAATGTACAACAAAGAAAGGCCCTTAAACAATTAAGACAAGATAAACCTGGCTTTGTTTCATTGACAATATTTTGGTTTTATGGAATGGAACTGTCCCTGAAATAAAAACATGATTTAAATTTAAAATTTATCTACACATAAGGTGAGAAGAAGAGTGAATTCCTAGACTTCAAAATAAATATCCTTAATAACAAAATAGAAACAAGTAAATATAGGAAACCAACAGCAGGAAATTCTCTGTTACTAGCAGACAGTCATCATCCTAAATCATTAATTAAAAATATACCAAAAGGTCAATATTTATGGCACAGACAAAACTGTTCTTTTTTTAAAAAAAAAATTAATTAAAGGGACAGTCAACCATAGAATTCTATTTGTTTTAAAAGATAGATAATCCCTTTCTTACTCATTCCCCAGTTTTGCATAACCAACACAGTTATATTAATATACTGTTTACCTCTGTGATTACCTTGTATCTAGGAACCTTCTTCCAGCCCCCTGATCACATGACTGGGACTGTTTATTATCTATTGTCTTAAATTTAGCATTGTATTGTGCTAGATCTTAAATAACTTTCTGTGCCTGAACACAGTGTTATCTATATAGCCACGTGTACTTTCTGTCTCTTTGTGTTGAAAAGAGATTTACAAAGCATGTGATAAGAGGCAGCCCTCAAAGGCTTAGAAATTAGCATATGAGCCTACCTATGTTTAGTTTAAAGGGCCATAATACCCAAATCTTTAAACACTTGAAAGTGATGCAGCATAGCTGTAAAAAGCTGACTAGAAAATATCTCCTGAACATCTCTATGTAAAAAAGAAAGATATTTTACCTCAAAAGTTCCTCAGTAGCCACCTCCCATTGTAAAGGATTTCTAAGCAGCATATCAGTATGTCTGTCCCGGGACAACTGAAAGGATGAGCTTCGTGAACTCTCATATTATTTCACCAATCAGGTAAAGGAAGCTTACTATGAAATCTCATGAGAGTTAAGTCAAATCTCATGAGATCACAGTAAGAGTTCATGACCTCTGCACTGCTGATGCTGATTGGCTGCTGTTCTTTTCTTCATTTTTTTATTTTTTTTACCTGCAGTTGGGAGCAGGTGAAGTATAACTTTTTACACAGAACTTACTCTGCTGAGCTGAGGAGATTGTGAGGTAAAATATCTTCCTTTTTTACATAGAGATGCTCAGGTGATATTTTCCTGTCAGCTTTTTACAGTTACACTGCATCAGTTTCAAGTGATTTAGCATATGAGTATTATGTCCCTTTAAACTAAGAATACCAAGAGAAAAAAGCAAATTTGATGATAAAAGTAAATTGGAAAGTCAATTAAAATTAAAAGTCCTATCTGAATAATGAAAGTTTAATTTATACTTGACTGTCCCTTTAAGAAGCAACAATGTTAAGAATCAGATTTAAAGAAAGAGGATATTCTAAAATATTTTTAAAAAAGCATATATATCAGCAAGGACAGAACATAGAGATAAATTGCTATACAAAGAAAGAACTAGACCAAAAAGTAAGATTTATCAGTCAATATAATAATAAATGGAATAATATCAGGGCAATAATGCAAAAGCATTGGCAAGTCTTAACTTTAGACAATGATATAAAACAGATAGTAGGGGATAGACCACTCATGACTAGGGTTGCCACCTCAGCCATGTTTTCCTGGACACTTATGAGTTACACATGCTGCAGGGTGTGCCAAGAGGAACATGTACTGTGTTTCTGAACAGCACTATTCATATTCCACCCTGCAGCATGTGTAACTTATAAGTGTTCTGTATTTTAAGGGACAGGTGGCAACCCTACTCATGACAGTGAGAAAGGCACCCAATTTAAAAGAAAAAATGACGACAAGTCATTTCATTAAATATAAATAAACAAATTGGTTAAACAAAAGAATAAAACCAGATGGTAATGAAAAATGTAAAAGATGCTCAGTGTGCAAAAATATGCAAATAGAGAGTTTATTTTGTGACAAATGGGGAAAGCTACATAAAAACACAGGGAATATAAACTGTAGAAGTGGATAAAGATAGACTAGGGAGACTGTTTCTGTTGAAGCAGATTTCCCAGCTTTCTCTTCAATCTTTATATTAATATTTTTCCTGCACCATCATTCTGTTAGATTTTTTAAAACAGAGTGATGATGATTACCCATAATTAATTGTGGATTAGTGCTGTTAGTTTTTTCTTAGTAGATATATATATAGGTGGCCCTCGGTTTATGCCGGTTCAATTTGCGCCGTTTTAGAATAACAACCTTTTTTTTCCAGTCATGTGACTGCTATTGAAAAGCATTGAAAAACAGTGAACTAATTAAAATTGCCAGTAGGTGGAGCTGTCTGCTTGTGTTGCAGCAAAGTTATGCAACTTAGCAGACTGAAATGAATCTGTGTATACAGAGCAGACCTTAGCTATCGGGCAGCTTTCAAGCAACAAGATCTAGCAGCCACTTCCCTATTATCTTCCTGTCCTGCTGCTTGAGGTGAGGGTGCCTAACTGCCTATTAATTATTCCAGTTTGAAATGCATAGAATAGGTGAAGACCCAATATTATCTAACATGCAAACAATGCAGAGAACTGTGCAGAAAAATGCAAGTAAAAAAATGTTTTTGTTCATTAAACTTAGTTTGATGATACAGTCTGTTGTGTGATTATTTAATTAGGTTTATAATGCTGTTTAGCATTTAAAGTCTTCATTTCAAAGCTTTAAAAATAATGCATTAGGTGTGAATTTTGAAAGGGGCCTGGAATCTAACTCCCTCACTTCCCATTGACTTACATTATAAACTGGGTTTCAATTTACAATGGTTTAGATTTATAACCATTCCTTCTAGAACCTAACCCCGGCGTAAACTGAGAGCTACCTGTATAGGTAGAGATATATATATGGTCACAAAATATCATCAGATATATATATATATATATATATATATATATATATGCATTTCTGAATAAATATAGCATATTCTGTTATGTAAAGAACATTGGAAAATTCATATTTTCATGTCGGGTTAGTGCAGATGAGAATTCTATCGCAATTAATGCTCAACCTCGAGTGTTAATTTGTGCTCCACTGATAATCTGGCCCTTTGACTTTGATCAAAATCATTGTATCAGCAAGATGTATTAGATATCTTGGCAGTAAGATTTTGAGAGGTATTTTCACAAACTTGGAAAAGATTGAGAATAAAACAAGCTTGTAGGGTGAGAAATAAAAAGTTTGGATAAACCTGGTTCTCATCAGAAATATTGGCTTTAATATCACCGTTGCCAAATTGTCACTAAAATGCTGACATGTAGCTGTTACAATGTTACCTGTTCTGAAATGTAACAATATCAATAACCAAAGTACCCTGTCTCCTATCCTGAATCCCATTCCCTTACTTTAACCTAGATCAAAATTATTGGCCCACATCATTCTTACATGGGAATGATGTGAGCAAAGAGATTTTGGCTTCATGGTATTGGTAATCTTACAGCTGGATGATGTGGTCAGATGATGTAAAATCCAGAGACATTTTGAAGGTTGTAAACTTCCTGTAGGGAAATTACCTGGAACCGTAAAATTGTGTAGAGCAATTTAAAAAATAAAAGAACTGGGGGGCGGAGCCAAGCCTTGCTGGGACATGGCTGCTTTTCTGTGAAGCTCCGGAGCTGTTGCTGCTCATATAACAGGAGCTGATGTGATGGGGACCTGCTTTGACACCTAAATGTACCACTAACGACTCCTACCATCCAGGGGATTATCCTGACCCTTCAACTTATCCTCCCTCACCTTTCCTCTTCATCCGAACACAACGAGCGTCAGAGTGTCAGGACAACCCGGTCGCCATCTTGGACCGGCTTAATATTTGCCCGTGGCCTCCAATACTCCCTCTAGCCGCCATCCGGCACAACCCACGGAGCACTTACATTTGGCTCCAATCTTCAACACAGACAGCCAGAACCTGAGGGCTAGCACGAATCGCCTCCCGGGGGACACAGGCTCCCGCTTACATAAAAAACACGCCGCAACCACGTGGCGCACCGACCTCTCAGAAAACGCTCCGGGCCGACAGCTGCAAAGAGGGCTCCGATTACAAATCTACTCAGACCACGGGTAACGTACTCATCTACATCTGCTGGCACCTTACTATAAAGGGAGTTAAGATAAAGATACCACAAATACCCTGTGTGTAGCCTTTTAGTTTAACAACTCTGCCCGTTACACAGAGATCTGATAGACCCTGACACTTTATAAAACAGAGACATATATCCTCATACAGGGGGGCATCGACTTTGCTGGACCTGGGCCCAATTGAGACCAAAATTTAATCTCTCTCCCCTTCTTTTTGTTTACGTGGTCTGCTCCTGTTGGGCTGCACGCAGGGGGCAATTCTATGACAGCCTGATGCTCCATGCACAGCTTTCTAAACTAACTATCAACCTCTACAACTATAACCAACAAAGCCACAATCTTTCATTACAACTGCAGTGGTCATCACACCTTATACTTATTACAAGCTGCTGTATTTCCCAGCTGCAGCCATTCCACTTGCTACATGACAGAGGCCTGGTGAACTCAGACGACTTATGATCAGAGAAACCACGTTTTTTTTTTTTTCCACACAGAGATAACTCAGACCTACATGGTTCAGGCCCATCACTGACCTAAATAGAACTTTCTTAAACAATTCCTTTTTGGGGTGTGCTGAACTTTTAAAACCCTATTTGGAATAATCCAAGAGGGAAAGAATGTCACAGCGCAAAGGACCTAAAACAGATAAAGGCAGCAAAATGGCAGCAACCACGCCTTCAGTGTCTACATTTTTTCAATCATCAGATCCTAGTCCAGCAGAACTCTCTATTTCACAAGACCAACTTTCTACAGAGATGCAGACAGAATATACCCCTACGCAATACAAATCACTATTGTCTTTACCATCACAAATTGCGGGCCTTCCCTCCAAATCAGACTTCGAGTCATTGAAAACCTTTATTAAAGGCGAAATGAGAGATCTAAAAAAGGACTTGAACGACATGAGCTCCAGGCTTGATTACATGGAGGAAGGTCAGGAGGCCCTCAACTCCATGGTCAGTACCAACTCCCAACAACTCTCCATACAGGATTCAATGATCCATACCTTACAAGAAAAACTTGAAGACCTCGATAATCGTGGGAGGAGGAATAATCTCAGGATCAGGGGAATTCCTGAGGAGGTCTCATCAGAACAATTGAAATCTTATGTTACAGATCTGTTCCACTTTCTAAACCCCAGATCACCCCCACTACTCAATGATGAAATTGAACGAATTCATAGAGCGCTGAGACCTCCATCTAAACCCCCTGCTCCACCAAGAGATGTGATTCTCAGGTTCTTGAGATATGCTACCAAAGAGGATGTCTGGCAAGCAGCAAGATCCAGAAGATCAATAAATTTCAAAGATCACACATTACAAATCTTTCAGGACCTTTGCCCTCAAACCATACAGAGGAGAAGAGAAGTCAGGTTTCTTACTAAAGCCCTGCAAGACCATAACATTAGATATCGATGGGGATTCCCATTCAGTTTGATTATCAATCATAATGGTTCACAAATCATCTATAGAACTTTCCAAGACCTAGACGACGTGTCCAAGAAACTGAACATTAACATTGAACCTCCAGACGAAGATGTCCTTGAGACTTCCACAAGACCCATGGACAAAAATAAAGATCCACCCAAAGAGCAGCGCTCCCAATGGAACAAAGTCCAATTCAAGAGAAGGAAGATGGACAATATCTCCCCAAACTCGACAAGTTCTCAGGACACTTAATGACTTTGCTAACTGGTAATAATTATCTAACCTCATATCCCCTACTACCAGTAATAATTGAATGTATCCGGGAATCTTCCCTGACATACATCTACCTGGACTGTTCCTGGTCGTTGGTAGTGGGGTAAGGCCTTAAATGTAACCAAAATAATTTTGAATTTGTCTCTGAATTTTTTTTGTTTTTTTTTACTGTAATGACACTGTTGCATGCTGTTGCCTGCTTTTTGTCCTCTCACCCACAGCCTCCTCTCATGGATAATGTGTAATGTTCTCGGTACTAAATCTGGATACTGCTATTATTAGACATTAATGAGGTTGTGATATTGCATCTCACTGTCTTCACCTTTCCTTTCCTCCCCTCTCTATTTCTTCTCTTCCATCCCTCACTATATCCCCCCCCTCTCTATTCTCGTCCCATTCCCTTCCTCTCCCCACAGGTCCCCACATGACAATCCTACATGCTATAAAGTAATAATTTCAGAGCAAAATGCAACACCAATTATTCCCCAACCAAGGTGTATAGTTCTAGAAATACACTTTATTTTGGATTAGTTTATTGTTTATGTGTATTTTACTTTCAAATGTTTACATATATTGTTTATGCGATGTCTCCTGCTCCATGTTGGTTGAAATCCAATCCTACCCTGAGGTACAAAACTGAACTGCGCTTACTCTTTGTAATGTTATATATGCAGAAATTTTTCATTGTTGATGGATAAGTCTCACTTTAAAATACTTTCCCATAATGTGAAAGGGCTCAATATCCCACAAAAGAGAACAATAGCTTTTAAAGATTACAAGAGACTTAAATGTGATATTGTTATGCTACAGGAGACCCACTTTAAAAAGGGCCGGGAGCCCCGAGCTTCCTTTAAGAAATTTGGGACAGCCTACTTCTCTTCCAATAACTCAAAACACAACGGGGTATGTACAATGATTAATAAAAATTTTCCCTTCCAGGTAACCTCTATAGATAAGGACAAACAGGGAAGATATTTGATTATTTATGGGATACTGAACAGTAAGCCTCTAACTTTAGCCAACATATATGCACCCAATCTAGAAGCCACTAAATTCTATCACCAGCTCTGTAATAAACTTTTAGAATCACCAAGAGGAAACTTGATAGTCGGAGGGGACCTCAACATTGCCCTAGATCCAATATTAGATTGTTCAGCAGGCAAATCAGCCATCCCCGCCAAGACCCTGAAAGTAATTAGGTCTAAATTAACCACATTGGCTATACACGATGTCTGGAGAATCCATCACCCACATGAAAAGGATTTCACCTTTTATTCACACCCACACCAAAACTATTCCAGAATAGACTATATATTAACAGATGTGAATAATTTAGCGCATGCGAGCCACTCAGAGATACACCCCATAACATGGTCTGACCATGCCATGGTCAGCTGCATGTTTAGCCTCCCTATAGACGTTAGACAATCACGATCTTGGAGATTAGATGAATCCCTTTTAAAGGACCCATTGATACGGATTCACCTAACCAAGGCCATCGAAGACTACTTCGAGATAAATAATACTCCAGATGTGAGCCAGCAGCACATCTGGAACGCCCACAAGTGCATTCTTCGGGGCGAAATCATTGCCCTTAAAGCAGCCAAATCTAAACAACAACAACATTACTTGACATCACTACTTACTGACTTAAACAAACTCCAAGAAATACACAAATCATTTCCAAAAGACCGTTCACTCTTAGATAGTCTAGAGCATAAACGTCTTCAGCTTAATTGTTACTTAGGGAAAGAGGCTAAACGCAACGCTCTATTTCTTAAAAAAACTTATTTTGAAGGCGCTAATAAACAAGGCAGGCTCCTGGCCAGGCAACTCAGAAAGAAAACCCTTAGCAGATATATCTTACACATCAAAGACGAGAAAGGGAATGACCGGCACTCCTCAAAAGACATAGCAGACTGCTTTAGGCTTTACTATCAATCATTGTATAACCTGTCCGCGAACACTCAACCCCCGACACAGGCGGCCATCCAAGGTTACTTATCTCAGCTACACCTACCCCAACTTAACAACGAACAGAGAACTAATTTAGATGCCCCCATATCGGTTGAAGAGATTAAACTAGCCATAAAATCCTTAAAAACAGGTAAATCCCCAGGCCCGGACGGATTTTGTAACACTTACTACACAACCTTTAGAGATATTCTGATCCCACATCTTCTATCATACTTCCAAAGTATAGAACAAGACAAGGCCTTTCCCCCTTTGGCTTTACAAGCCAATGTTACACTAATTCCAAAACCAAATAAATCCCCTTTATCTATCTCTAATTACAGACCGATTTCTCTTCTGAACTCAGATACAAAGATTTTTGCTAAAATTATCGCCAATAGACTCAACTTAATATTGCCCACCATTATAAACCGCGATCAGGTTGGCTTTGTACCATACCGAGAAGCTAGAGATAACACAGTGCGTAACCTGCACCTGTTATGGCATGCCAAGACAAATTGTATTCCCTCAATTTGGATCTCTACTGACGCGGAAAAGGCCTTCGACAGAGTCGGATGGCCTTTCCTAGAAGCTACTCTACGAGCCTTTGGCTTTGGTGAGGAAATATTAAATAAGATCTTTGCGTTATATAACAACCCCAGTGCCAGGATTGCCCTCAATGGAGTCTTATCACCCCCCTTTCAGATTACAAATGGTACCAGACAAGGTTGCCCCTTGTCTCCCTTGCTTTTCACTTGTCTCATTGAAACTTTAGCTACCAAAATTCGATCCAATACCAATATCCAGGGTTTGAGGGTGGGGGGTGAAGATTACAAATTGTCACTTTTCGCAGACGATATTTTATTCACTTTGTCGTCCCCAGTAGAATCAATCCCTCATCTCCTTAAGGAATTAGAGACTTTTCATAACCTCTCTAATTATAAAATTAATCAAAATAAGTCTGAGATGCTAGGAGTGGCCATTGACTCCCATATGGAAGACCTGATTACTAAAACTTGTCCATTTAAATGGAACAAGGATTCATTAAAATACCTAGGGATTCACCTAACAGACAACCCTGATCTACTACATAAGCTGAATTATCTAAACATTAAAACTGACCTGATACGAGATCTTTCCTCCTGGACTAGGAAACGCCTGTCCTGGTTAGGGAGAATAAACACAATTAAAATGAATATCTTTCCCAGACTGCTCTACATTATGCAGACCCTCCCTATACAACTCCCTAGCACTTATATACCACAGATGCAGCAGCTGTTTAGCTCGTTTATTTGGAATAGACGCCCCCCTAGGATAAATAAAACCACAATGTCTCGACCCACACACCAAGGGGGCCTGGGAGTTCCGGACATTGATTCGTATCGTAGGTCCATATTTCTTCAAAGAATCCTTGATTGGAGGATCCATAGAGACCACAAACGATGGGTTTCACTGGAAGCGGCACTTAATCCCAGTATTAATCTTCCTTCTGTGTGTTGGAACCCGGGTTTTCGGGTACTCTTTAATCAAATTAATAACCCAATTACACAAGAAACACTGAGAACCTGGGAATCGACCAATAGGACGAACCCATATGTCTCCTCCTGCCCAGGCCCCTTGACATCGCTTGTCCACAATTCTG
This sequence comes from Bombina bombina, assembly GCF_027579735.1. Lineage (NCBI taxonomy): Eukaryota > Metazoa > Chordata > Amphibia > Anura > Bombinatoridae > Bombina > Bombina bombina. The sequence continues at coordinate 248,152,380 of NC_069505.1, read as the reverse complement.
AGTTTTCCCTGCTCTCTTTGACTGGGGATTTAGAGATACAATATCATGACTCTGACGTTCCACTTCTGACTCTAACTGCTAACGACCAGTTACTACCCCAAAGGCAACTAACTGAAGCAGGCCATAAATGGGCCAATAACTGGTTCACGTATAGGAGGGTACACCACTATATTACAACACATCAACAACATCTAAACATGCTCCGTCCACTGTCCAACATTGAGAAATTATTCACCTCAACACCGCCAGTTAAGCATAGTCTTACATATATTAATGGCATTATTACCCAACTACCACCAGGCAATCTACCACGCTCTATAGAGATGTGGGAGAGGGAACTCGGAGTCATCATCACACCTCAGACAGCGACAAATATCTTCCATAACACCAAGTCAATTTCAATATCTGCAGCCATTAAAGAGCTTAATTACAAAATATTACATGGTTGGTATTTGACCCCTAAGAGACTCCATAGGCTCTTTTCACAGACCAGTAATCGTTGCTGGAGATGTGGACATGTTGGTAGTGGCATGAGTCATATGTGGTGGTGGTGCTCCCAGATAAATTCATTATGGAGAACAATTATAATAGAAATAGAACATATTTTTCAAGTCAGTATCCCATTAGACCCCCTCGTATGGTTATTAAATAAATCATTTAAGTTACCCCGACCACACTTCAAACCTCTGCTAAAAATAATGACAAATAGCTTGAAAGCCCTGATAGCACAAAACTGGAGATCATCAGAGATTCCTTCGCTGGCAATGTGGCGCAATAAAGTCTCAGATTTGATAGATTTAGAAGAGTATGGCTCCTTCTTACTTGATAAAAGAGAGCAATTTATAGAATTACAATTAACATGGGAAAATTATATTAAATCCATTGAGCCCCAACCTAACCTGCTCGACATTGTATAGAGGCCTTCTGGCCGGTCAAGGAGTAGACCATGTTCAGACATAAGCGCAACCTATGAGTAAGAATTTTTTTCTTTTTTTTTGGGTAGATACTTATACAAGAAAGAGATAAGCATTGTGACATCCTTATTTTGTTATTGTCGTTTTTGTATTATTTTATGGAAAAAGTTAAAACAAGGGTCTATGACGCATGGTAATTAATATGTATTTCTTTATGCAAGATTCACTTTGCAAATGTTATTATTGCATTATCTTATGTTGGTTTCACTGTATCATGGATTCTTAATAAAAAAGTCTTTGAAAAAAAAAAAAAAAAAAGAACTGGGGCCAATTCACAAAAGCCTGTGGTGAGGTTTCATGATGGCAAATACCATAATATTGTCCTATGTGTCTAATTTAATACAAACAAATGAACCAGCTATTATCCTTTATGTTGCTTTATAATATGAAATAAAAGTGATCAAAACATTTTAATGTAGTTATTATTATATTAAACCAATTAGTCTGAGTTTTTAAAATTTAATAATCACAATTTTCGCAGTAGATAGTAATATAATTCTCAATCATTTTTATTATCACTTTTTCTCCCCTTGGGGAACCAAACTCTGAACTCACAGACCTATGATTTTAACCATTAAATGGCATCTGATACATAATAGATTTTGTTAACTAGTCCTAATGGATTGAAGGGAGAATTTGCAAAAAGAAAACGCTCATATGTATTGCACAATTGTTTTCATGTAGCTGTGTTTAACCCTTTTGCAGTCAGATTAAGAGGAGCAATGTACTAATCAGTTTGTCCACTTCAATGTACTAATCAGTTTGTCCACTTCTTCCTTTTTTCATTTTTTTTCTTAATTATTAATATCAAATCTGAAATTAAAGAGACATTAGAGGCAATTAGTAAAAAAATAATAATAACCTTTGCTAAAATATTTTACATGGAAGACGTTTCAGTGAAAGATTATTAAATTACAATTCAAACTAGCAGGAAATAGGATTTTTCCACAATAGATACTCAAGTATCCATTTTCACTGGCTGATCAGAACAGCTTTGCAGATCTGTTAGCGGACAGAGACAAACCTTCAGTACAAAATATCTCTCAGATTGAGGAAAGAAATAGACTGAATTTATTTTCCCTATAATAAAAAATAGATTTACGGAATGAAAGCTTTTTATGCCATATTTGTGATACCATTCATCAGATGACTTATAGAATGAGAGCAGACCTATTAGTTTAAGACTTTTATATATGAAAACTCTGTCTGGATCATAGTAACAGCAATATTCTTTTCTTGTCACCTGTAATGCATGCACTGTCAAAGCATGCATGTGTCAAATCATGCAGTGTCAGCTAGCAGCCATATACATCCTAGCTCTCTCTCTGTCAATGTCAAAGACAAAATTATCTGCACATAGTCCCTTCACTTATCTGTTTGTTGTGACTCCTTCAGCAGAACTCAAACTATAACCTGTCAAATAGAACCTGAATGATACAGTTATTAAAAAATACACCACTTTACATTAACGCTTTTGCTACCAGAGAGGGACAGTAACATATTGCTTATGAATGCATCGCTGCTCTTTTCTGCAGCCAAAGTGTTAATGCTCTATAGAGGAAAATACTAGATAAGAAACATCTCTATTTTAGTCAAACAATCAAGAGAAATAACATACTATATTTTCTGTTATACTGTATATAAATATATATATATGTGTGTGTGTCTTTGTGTGTATATATATATATATATATATATATATATATATATATGTATGTGTGTGTATATGTATATATATATATATATATATATATATATATATATATATACAGGGAGTGCAGAATTATTAGGCAAATGAGTATTTTGACCACATCATCCTCTTTATGCATGTTGTCTTACTCCAAGCTGTATAGACTCGAAAGCCTACTACCAATTAAGCATATTAGGTGATGTGCATCTCTGTAATGAGAAGGGGTGTGGTCTAATGACATCAACACACTATATCAGGTGTGCATAATTATTAGGCAACTTCCTTTCCTTTGGCAAAATGGGTCAAAAGAAGGACTTGACAGGCTCAGAAAAGTCAAAAATAGTGAGATATCTTGCAGAGGGATGCAGCACTCTAAAAATTGCAAAGCTTCTGAAGCGTGATCATCGAACAATCAAGCGTTTCATTCAAAATAGACAACAGGGTCGCAAGAAGCGTGTGGAAAAACCAAGGCGCAAAATAACTGCCCATGAACTGAGAAAAGTCAAGCGTGCAGCTGCCAAGATGCCACTTGCCACCAGTTTGGCCATATTTCAGAGCTGCAACATCACTGGAGTGCCCAAAAGCACAAGGTGTGCAATACTCAGAGACATGGCCAAGGTAAGAAAGGCTGAAAGACGACGACCACTGAACAAGACACACAAGCTGAAACGTCAAGACTGGGCCAAGAAATATCTCAAGACTGATTTTTCTAAGGTTTTATGGACTGATGAAATGAGAGTGAGTCTTGATGGGCCAGATGGATGGGCCCGTGGCTGGATTGGTAAAGGGCAGAGAGCTCCAGTCCGACTCAGATGCCAGCAAGGTGGAGGTGGAGTACTGGTTTGGGCTGGTATCATCAAAGATGAGCTTGTGGGGGCTTTTCGGGTTGAGGATGGAGTCAAGCTCAACTCCTAGTCCTACTGACAGTTTCTGGAAGACACTTTCTTCAAGCAGTGGTACAGGAAGAAGTCTGCATCCTTCAAGAAAAACATGATTTTCATGCAGGACAATGCTCCATCACACGCGTCCAAGTACTCCACAGCGTGGCTGGCAAGAAAGGGTATAAAAGAAGAAAATCTAATGACATGGCCTCCTTGTTCACCTGATCTGAACCCCATTGAGAACCTGTGGTCCATCATCAAATGTGAGATTTACAAGGAGGGAAAACAGTACACCTCTCTGAACAGTGTCTGGGAGGCTGTGGTTGCTGCTGCACGCAATGTTGATGGTGAACAGATCAAAACACTGACAGAATCCATGGGTGGCAGGCTTTTGAGTGTCCTTGCAAAGAAAGGTGGCTATATTGGTCACTGATTTGTTTTTGTTTTGTTTTTGAATGTCAGAAATGTATATTTGTGAATGTTGAGATGTTATATTGGTTTCACTGGTAAAAATAAATAATTGAAATGGGTATATATTTGTTTTTTGTTAAGTTGCCTAATAATTATGCACAGTAATAGTCACCTGCACACACAGATATCCCCCTAAAATAGCTATAACTAAAAACAAACTAAAAACTACTTCCAAAACTATTCAGCTTTGATATTAATGAGTTTTTTGGGTTCATTGAGAACATAGTTGTTGTTCAATAATAAAATTAATCCTCAAAAATACAACTTGCCTAATAATTCTGCACTCCCTGTATATATACACATAATATATTACAGAATTTCAATTAAACAATGAAAGCTTATTTTATCAAATGATTTCCTATTTTTTAGCTTTGAGTGTCATCTTATTACTAAGCAGCCGTATTGCTGTATGTAGGAAGCTTGTATGAATTGTTCTTTTGTGATTCTGATTTATTATTAAGTTATCTTTCAATCACTGTGTATGAGAACAGAATAATTATATTCACCTGCACTTCCTAACTCTAAAAAGCCTCACCCCATCATTGTGTCTTATAAATGTATTGAAATTAATTTGTTATAGTATATTAAGGTCAAAGGAAGCCATTTGTTCCTGGCACTCACATTTCCTTCCTAAATGCCTCACATAAATAGTTCAGTAAAGTTAACATAGCTATGGAATCATTTCTAAATACAAAGTATAAAAATATATGTTCGGGGCATATCTATCTATCTGTCTGTTGTTTATCTGTCTGTCCGATTGTCTATCTCTATCTATCTATCTATCTATCTATCTATCTATCTATCATCTATCTGTCTGTTGTCCATCTGTCTGTCTGGCTTATCTATCTATTTATGTATCTATCGATCTATCTGTTTTCTATCTATCTATTTGTCTCTCTGTCTGTTGTCTATCTGTTTGTTGTCTATCTATCTGTCATGATATGCTTGTAAGTGCTATACATATTTACCTTTGTATCAGTTACTGTGCCTTTAAATAACAAAACATGTTCTACACCTCTATAAATAGTCACCTCTCACATTTCACTGTGCTTGGTATTGGACCGTGGTATTCTATCTACAGTCTCCTCCCTTAGCCTCACTTCTGAATTCCTCAATCTCTAGTCCTAACACTGTGAGGACTGAACCAAGTACTCACTGATTCCTTCAGCTGATTCTCTCATCGGAACTCCTTGCGGTGACGTCACACGCCATCTCCACGCTGCAGCTCCTCCATTCCTTTGGGTCACCGCTCTCACACAGACCTGTGTACAGCCGCTGTGCTTCTACTTAAGTAACTTGCTACCTCCTTCTCCATACTCATGAGTAAGCAAATATAAATTATGTACATAATACCAATGAACATTTTTTGCCTTATATATCTTCTTATTTTTACGGAGCTTCTCTGACTTTTGCCTTTCTCCTTACTCCGGTGATTCTGCTTAGTTCCTCCTGACATTGTATTCTACCTTACTTACCTGTAACATATCCTGATAAGTCATTCACTCTGGTATTTCTGTTGTCTTTATTTTTGCTGCATAAGTTGCGAACAGTACCATAGGTTGCAGCCTTAAAATAATAGCAGCATTGTTACCATATATTAACTGGCTGAGATATTATGTGGGTTTTCATATTACATGGCATGTAATTTATGTTTTTTCCCCATAATATCCTTGCTACATCACACCACTTACATATTTCTCAGCAGTTGTGGTTCACACTTAAACCTCACTTTACTACAGAATTGATTAACCATCACTGAATACCAAGCGTGAATATAAAATGGACCCAGCTGAGATGTCAAATCAAATTCAAACTCTCACCCAAAGAGTGGATTTGTTAACAGAGGGGCTTAATTCCTTAAAGCAAGAAAATGGAGCTTTAAAGGCCTATATTAAAGATTATGTGGAAACTAAATCACGTTTCCAAGAACCCCAGGTTAGCTTACCTGATGTACTCACAGGAGACAGGAAAACTTTTAGAGACTTTAAAAATTCCTGTTTATTACTCTTTACTTTAAAACCTTATACATACCCAACAGATAGAGTCAAGGCTATGACTACTATTTCTTACTTGAGAGCAGAACCCAGAAGCTGGGCAAATAACTTCTTAGAAAGTAATGATGAAATATCCAATTCCCTGGAGTCCTTCTTCTCTGCTTTGGGCCAGCTATATGACGACCCATACAAGCAACTTACAGCTGAAACAGCCATGAGATCCCTAAAGCAGAGGAAAAGGGATGTAGAGGATTATATTTCTGACTTTAAAAGGTGGGCGAAAGACACCCAGTGGAACAACCTGTCGTTAAGAAACCAGTACCGCTTGGGTCTTTCTGACGCCATAAAGGATGAGCTTTCACGCACAGAGTTACCAGCGACCCTAGAAGAACTGATAAACCTGAGTATTAGCATTGATCGTCGCCTACGAGAGAGGCAACATGAGAGGGGTTCTCATGACAGTAGTGCTAAAAGATCTACAAACATAAGTCCTAGTTATGTTCCAACAAAGAATACCAGTGAGCCCATGGACATTGGGTTCCTCAAGGGCCCATTGTCCAACCAGGAGAAACTCAGAAGACGTTCACATAACTTATGTATGTACTGTGCCTCTGAACACCTAGTAAATGCTTGCCCAATCCTACAAAGACAAAAACAGGGTAAGAATCCTTATGTATATCATTCACTTAATGCTGATAGTAATACCTCTGACTATTGTAAACTGTCCCACTCGTTACAGTGGGAACAACTGCGAGTCAACGTCACAGGGATCCTTGATTCTGGTGCTACTGCCTCTTATATAGATGTGTGTTTCACTACTTTGAATAAAATTCCACTAATTAAGAAATTGTGTCCCTTACCTTTAAGGGGAATAGATGGGGAGGTTTTGTCCACAGGACCCGTATTATATGAGACTATACCACTACTAGTCACAACACAAGACCACCATAGGGAATACATCTCTTTCGATGTAATCACATCCCCAGCTTTCCCTATAATTCTGGGTCTACAATGGCTACGTATACATGATCCACACATCTCTTGGTCTACTCTCACATTACAATTCACATCAAAATATTGCTCCACTAATTGTTTTCCTACTCTACTCCTACAACCCATTCCTGACACTCAGGATCACAACATTCCACAGGACTACTCAGATTTCTCTGATGTCTTTAATAAAAAAGAATCAGAGAATCTACCGCCACATCGTGCTTATGACTGCCCTATTGACATCTTACCTGGAGCAGTCATACCCTGTGGCCATGTTTTCCCCATGTCAAATCCTGAGTTACAACATCTGAAAACATATCTAGATGATAATCTCAGGAAGGGGTTTATACGCCCATCCACCTCACCCGCCACTGCGGGGATGTTTTTTGTAAAAAACAAAGATGGAACATTAAGGCCAATAGTAGATTATAGGCAGTTAAATAAGGTTACCATTAAAAATCGTTACCCCCTCCCTCTCATTCCTCAGTTAATTGAGAGATTAGAAGGTTCCACCATCTTTACAAAACTTGACCTAAGGGGGGCTTATAACCTTATCCGTATGAGGGCAGGAGACGAATGGCTGACGGCGTTCCGTACTCGATATGGAGTATATGAGTACACCGTCATGCCATTCGGTCTCTGTAACGCCCCAGCCACTTTTCAGCGCTTCATACATGACGTTTTCAGTGACATCCTGGATGTTTTCGGAGTTATTTACCTTGATGACATCTTGATATACTCGAAAACACCCAGTGAACACGTTAACCATGTAAGACAAGTTCTTTCTCGTTTAAGAGGTCACTCCCTTTACGCTAAAGCAGAGAAATGCATTTTCAATTCCCATACAATCACTTTCTTAGGATATCAGATCTCTGAAAAAGGTATTCAAATGGACAACTCAAAGATAGAAACCATTCTCAAATGGCCAAGGCCTACTAATAGAAAACAAGTCCAAAGTTTCCTGGGCTTTTCAAACTTCTATCGTAAGTTCATACATAACTTCGCCAGCATAGCAAAACCTCTTACTAATTTAACTAAAGACAACCAATTCCTTTGGACACAGGAGTCACAAACTTCCTTTGATCTTTTGCAGAAGAGTTTCACAACACCTCCAATTTTACGATACCCTAATAACCAGCTTCAATATGTTCTGGAGGTTGACGCTTCCGACTTCGCGATCGGAGCTGTGCTCTCCCAAAGAGAACATCTACAACAACCCCTCCATCCGGTAGCCTTTTACTCCAGATGTTTAACCATACCTGAAATGCATTACCCAGTAGGAGATAAGGAACTCTTGGCCATCAAGGTAGCCTTTGAACAATGGAGACACCTCCTGGAGGGGGCCATGTTTCCTACTATCATGTACACTGACCATCGAAACTTGCAGTATTTGAAATCAACTAAGACTCTCACCGCTAGACAGGTCCGATGGAACCTGTACTTCTCCAGATTCGATTTTCTCATAACATACAGACCTGCAAATAAAAATGGTAAAGCGGATGCCCTTTCCCGATACCTACAAAAGACGCTTACATTCACACACCACAGTCTGTGATTCCCAAGGAGAAGTTTCTACTATTCCTTATCGATTCTACCGAACTACTTAAAGAAGAACAACAGAACGACCTGAACAAGCCTCATCATCAGTTGCAACTAAACTCAGATGCCTTATTCCATCACAACGGAAAACTGTATGTATCACCATCTATTAGAAATACCCTCCTCCATTCCGCTCACGATTCATACTTAGCCGGACATAATGGTATATACAAAACACAGGATGCTAAAACGATCTTATTGGTGGCCTACCATGACAACAGCTGTAATAAACTATGTAAATACCTGTTCAACATGTGCTACATCTAAACGCTCCAAACATCGACCATATGGTTTATTATTACCAATCTCAACTCCATCTAGACCATGGTCTGACATAGCGTTGGAATACATAGTGGATCTACCCAGATCATCAAACAACAATACCATAGTTGTAATAGTAGATCTTTTCAGTAAAATGATACATCTTGTACCATATCACAAACTTCCCACAGCCGCTGAAACAATACAAATCCTTCTCACCAATGTCATCCGACTACATGGATTACCTCAACAAATTCTTACTGATCGAGGCTCCCAGTTCACCAGTGCTCTTTGGACAGAATTCTGCAACAGATTTTTGATTGACAAAAGACTCTCATCCTCATACCATCCACAGACTAATGGTCAAACAGAGAGGTGTAACCAATGGGTTGAACAATTCTTACAAACCTACTGTCACACCAACCAGAACTCTTGGTCCACCGTTATACCTTTCGCAGAATTCGTATTTAATAACACTATTCATTCTACAACTAAACAGACTCCTTTCTTTGTTAATTACGGTTATCATCCAAGTTTCCAGATTTTACCTGGAAACAGTAAATCAGCTCATATCAACGATTTGTCTCATACTATCACCTCCAATTTCACTTCAGTACGATTAGCTATTGAAGAAGCAAAAAATACACACAAAAAATACTATGATAAAACCAGAATCCCCTCACCACCGTATGCCATCGGTGACCTTGTTTGGCTATCCACAAAGAATTTACATCTAACACACCATCCAGGAAGCTCTCACCATTATTTATTGGTCCTTCCCCTATTATCAAAATCATAAATTGCAATGCCGTAAAACTTCAATTACCCAATACGCTTAAAATTCATCCAACTTTCCATGTTGCTCTTTTGAAACCATATCGAGCAGTTCGGACACCACCAACCCATCAATCTCTACCACAAGTCTCCATTGACCCAAACATTGAATATGAGGTTCATTCCATTCTGGATTCCAGGAAGCTTCATGGAGTTCTGCAGTACCTCATACGATGGAAGGGTTACAAAGAGGAGGACGACTCCTGGGAACCTGTGACTAACATCTCCGCTCCACGCCTTGTATCTAGATTCCACCAGCGGAATCCGGACCGTCCAAGACCATGAGCCCCGGAGTAGCTCCTTGGAGGGGGTGTCCTGTCATGATATGCTTGTAAGTGCTATACATATTTACCTTTGTATCAGTTACTGTGCCTTTAAATAACAAAACATGTTCTACAGCTCTATAAATAGTCACCTCTCACATTTCACTGTGCTTGGTATTGGACCGTGGTATTCTATCTACAGTCTCCTCCCTTAGCCTCACTTCAGAATTCCTCAATCTCTAGTCCTAACACTGTGAGGACTGAAACGAGTACTCACTGATTCCTTCAGCTGTTTCTCTCATTGGATCTCCTTGCGGTGACGTCACACGCCATCTCCACGCTGCAGCTCCTCCATTCCTTCGGGTCACCGCTCTCACACAGACCTGTGTACAACCGCTGTGCTTCTACTTAGGTAACTTGCTACCTCCTTCTCCATACTCATGAGTAAGCAAATATAAATTATGTACATAATACCAACGAACATTTTGTGCCTTATATATCTTCTTATTTTTATGGAGCTTCTCTGACTTTTGCCTTTCTCCTTACTCCGGTGATTCTGCTTAGTTCCTCCTGACATTGTATTCTACCTTACTTACCTGTAACATATCCTGATAAGTCATTCACTCTGGTATTTCTGTTGTCTTTATTTTTGCTGCATAAGTTGCGAACAGTGCCATAGGTTGCAGCCTTAAAATAATAGCAGCATTGTTACCATATATTAACTGGCTGAGATATTATGTGGGTTTTCATATTACATGGCATGTAATTTATGTTTCTTCCCCATAATATCCTTGCTACATCACACCACTTACATATTTCTCAGCAGTTGTGGTTCACACTTAAACCTCACTTTATTACAGAATTAATTAACCATCACACTATCTTTCTGTCTGTTGTATATATATTGATCAATCGATCGATCTATCTATCATCTGTCTATCTATCTAACTTTTTGTCTGTTGTCTATTGATCTATCTGTTATCTATCTATCGATCTATCTGTTTTCTTTCTATCTTTCTATCTATCTGTTGTCTGTCTATCTTTCTATCTATCTGTTGTCTGTCTATCTATCATCTATCTGTATGTCTATCGCTCTATCTATCTATCTATCTATCTATCTATCTATCTGTTGTCTATCTGTCTGATTGCCTATCTATCAATCTTTTTTCTACCAATCTATCTACCTATTTATCTATCATTTATCGTCTGTTGTCTGTCTGTCTGTCCGTCTTATTTATTTATTTATATATCTATCAATCTATCTGTCTATTTTCTATCTATCATCTGTCTATCTTTCTGTCGGTTGTCTATCTATTGATCAATATATATATATATATATATATATATATATATATATATATAAATATGTTGCCTGTCTGTCTGTCTGTCTTATCTATCTCTCTGTCTATCTATCTATCTTTCTGTCCGTCTGCCTGATTGTCTATTTATCTATCTTTTTTCTATCTATCCATTAATCTACTGCATCATCTATCTGTCTGTTGTCTGTCTGTCTGTCTTATCTATCTTTTTATCTATCTATCTATCAATCTATCTGTCTGTTGTCTATCCATCTTTCTGTCTGTTGTTTATCTATTGATCTATCTATCATCTATATATCTGTTGTCTTTATATCTTTTTGTGTGTAGTCTATCTATTGATCTATGTATCTGTTGTCTATCTATCTATCTATCTATCTATCTATCTCTCTATATATATCTATATCTATATCTATATCTATATATACTGTATATATATTTATCTATCTGTATGTCTATCTATCTCTCTGTTTATCTATCTATCTATTTATCTTTCTATATATCTATCTGTTTTCTATCTCTCTCTTTGTCTGTCTGTCTGTTCATCTATCCATCTATCTGTTGTCTATCAATCTATCTGTCTATCTGTCTGTCTTATCTATTTATCTATTTATTTATTTGTCTGTTTTCTATCTGTCTATCTATCTATCGATCTATCTATCGTTCTATCTATCTGTCTGTCTGTCTGATTGTCTATCTATCTTTTTTCTATCTATTTATCTATCTATCATCTATCTGTCTGTTGTCTATCTTTCTGTCTGTCTGTCTTATCTATCCATCTATCTATCTATCTATCTATCTATCTATCTACCTGTTTTCTATCAATCTAACTATCTATCTGTCTTTCTGTCTGTCTGTTTATCTATTGATCGATCTATCTATATATCTGTTTTCTATCTATCTGTCTGTTGCCTACCTGTCTGTCTGTCTGTCTATCTATCATCTATCTATATATCTGTTGTCTATCAATCTATCTATCATCTATCTGTCTGTTGTCTAATATCTGTCTGTTTTCTATCTATCTATCTATCTATCTATCTGTCTGCCTGTTGTCTATCTATTGATCCATCTATCTCTATCTATCTATTTGTTGTCTATCTATCTGTCTGTTATCTAGATGTCTGTCTGTCTGTCTGTCTATCTATCTATCATCTGTCTTTTATAACACCCAATTAAAATTGATTTTTTGTACACTTTTATGATTACAACTCAATAAAATGTAATGTCAGATGACAAGGGTATAGATCCTCTTGTTTATTTGCTATAGTCAAGAAGTACATGTTAATGTGTGATCAGTAATATTTGAAGTGTTGAAACCTACTTTCATTTTCATAATACTGTGTTCTGATGTTTCTGTATCTTTCTCATTTCTCTAGATGCAGATAGAATGTGGGGGATTTTTCTTTACATTTGAGTGATGACCATTTTTTAAAGGGAGATGAGGCTTTAATAGAATGCTGTAATGTGCTGGAGCGTTTATTATGGCTTAAACAGAACAAAGGTCCACTCTGGGCTGGCAACTCTTGGCCAGAAGCTTAAAGGGACACTAAGTGGAACTTTCCTTATTTAGATAGAGCCTGCAGTTTAAAACTACTTCTAATTTGTTTCTTCTCTTAGTATAATCACTTTAAATGCATATCAAGGTAGGCTCAGGAGAACCAACTTTTAATGAGACTAGTTGCTGATTGGTGGCTGCACATAAATGCCTTTTGTCAATTACTCACTTAATGTGCTCAGTTAGTTCTCAGTAGTGCGTTGCTGCTCCTTTAACAAAGGATAGCAAGCTAATTAGTACTTCCCATTATAAGTATAGGGTGCATTCATTTTAGCAGTCGCACAGAACAAAATGTTGGATAATTGTTTTAATCAATGACATAATACCAAATCAAGCCCTATCAATTGCAGGAGGATAATGCAAAATAACGTACCTTGCACAATCAGTAATGCTCCACTTGTAATCTAACCCTAAATATGTGTTTATATTGTCTTTTTATAGTATCTTTATACTAATCCATGCATACAGGGGTATTCTAAAGGCAAAGTGATACGCTCTAAATCATTAGAGCTTTAATTTGTGCATCACTAATCCTAGGTTACTATGATTTTTTAACTCGCATACAGAAAACAAAAAATGACTCCTCTCAAGAGTCGCCATCTTGTGACTACCAAGCAGGAGATAAACACAAAGCTCATTACTATTGTTATGGAAGAACTAGAAGGTATCATGATTAAAAAATTGAAACACAAGATAGAAGTATCTTTCATGCAGAAATATTTGAATAAGAAAATAGTCCATAGCGGCCTTAGATTAATGAACGAATGCAACTTTGAATTGCAAAATGATTTATCCATTGAGTGGTATGAGACGCTTGACAATGCCTCACTTAATTTAATGAAGATTATCAATAAATCTAAGGAACTAACATTGGAGGAGTTTAAACTTAAAGTAGACAATAATAGGAATATTTTAACACCACACACTAAAGAGGAACAGTATATCAGTAAACAGAAGGATATAGTAAAACGTTTACAGGATCTCAATAATAGTATAATAGAAGGGAAGTTAAAGAAAGTAAATAGAGATGAAAATGATTATTCAAGGGAGGGTACAAATGAACAAGAGGATAGAATTGGAAGGGTGGAGGACGTTGAACATCAGCACAATTCTAATAAACATTGGGAAACATATTCAAATCAAAGATACAATAATGATAATTATAAAAATGTTAACTCAAGAAGAGGGAATTATAATCAAGTACAAAATATGAATAAAAATAGACATTGGGGAAAATATTCAAAACAAAGATACAATAGCGATAACTATAGAAATGATAGTACTAGACAATATAATAAATATCAGAACTCAGAGAAGGATTGGTCAGTGCCCATAAGGAATAAATATGAACCCTTAGAACATAGACCTGACCCAGAAATTGGAATAGAAGAATTGCATATAGTGGCAGGAACGTCTGGGGATTTTTTAAACATAGACAGAAGACCAAATTCAAGGTTCAAAGGGGGAAAACGAAACAGAGAGGAACTAGAGGAGGAAAATCTGGAAAGGGAAAGACCAAAAAGACTCAGGTAAAAAAATAGGGTATCTATTATTTAAGCTCTATAGAACTAACTGATACACAAATTGAGGTTTAAAACAAAGGCCTTTCATTTGCTCCATCTAAGAAAATTAGTAAAATTGAAACTCTAATAAATGTGAACCAGTATGTAAGAAACTCACTTTAAAAAGGTATTTTTAAAAACACCCAGTGGATGATACTAAAAGAGTAGAAATAGAAGAAAATAAAGAACAAAGATTTATACACACTAATTTAAAAAATAAATCTACTTTCGTCCCAACCAACAGAAAGGGAGATAATTTGAAATTATTTGAAACAAGAGTAAAAAAGAGATCTAGAGACCCAAAAAGATGAATATGTCCCATTTAATCTAAGTAAAGAAGAGATTAACGTTCGAAAGGAACTCAGAAACAATAATAATATAGTAATTAAAAAAGCGAGGGGGGAGGAGTCGTGATTATGGACATCACAGAATATTTAAATGAAGCAAATCGAATTCTAAATGATGTAAACACCTATATTAAATTAAGAGGAAATCCGATAAAAACATTCCAATCCAATTTAGATGAAATGCTCATAGAGGCAAAGGAAGTAGGTCTGATTAATCAAAAGGAATTTTCATTCTTCGGTATCAAATACCATAAATCTCCTATAATTTACTGGCTACCTAAGATCTACAAAAGTCTTACAAATCCTCCCGACCGACCAATAATTTCAGGGATTCATTTCCTTACTTCTAATCTTTCCAAATTCGTAGATACATTCCTTCAAAAATATGTAGTGGATTTAAAATCACATTTAAAAGATTCAACTCACTTTTTGAAGGAATTACAAAAATCCAAATGGTGTAACCAGTATATAATGGGGACATGTGATGTGTCAGCATTATATACAAACATTGACCAAACACTTGGAATTAAAGCTGTTAAACATTTCTTAGAGATAAAGACCTACCAGTGGAACAAAATACATTTATTTTGGATTGCATTAATTTCATCCTTAGAAATAATTATTTCCACTTTAATGGTAATTTCTATTTACAAAACAAAGGGACGGTAATGGGTACCAAGTTCGCTCCCAGTTACACAAATTTGTTCATGGGCTGGTTTGAGGAGTCCCTAACCAATGATAGCCCCTGTAGCACGAACTTGGTAACCTATAAAAGGTTAATTGATGACATCTTCTGCCTATGGAAAGGAGAAAAAGAACTTCTAAAAATCTATCTTAACTGAAGACCTTAATAAGAATGATGTAGGTCTTACTTTCACAAGTTAAAATAGTAAAAAAAGATACACTTCCTTGATATTGAAATTAATATTATAAACAACCAGATAACCACAAAAACTTTCTTCAAACCTATAGACGCAAGTAACTATATCCATGTATAAAGCTGCCACCTAGACAGATGGATACAAAACATTCCAAAACATAAATTCATCAGAATAAGAAAAAACTGCAGCAGTAAGGATGAATATGATGCCCAATCATCTATTTTAAAACAAAGATTTTTAGAAAGAGGGTTCCAAGAAGATGAAGTAGATCTGACAATAGAAGAAATTTGTAAAAAAAAATAAGAAATATTAATAATGGATTTGAGAATCCTAATAAAAATGATAAATTGACTATACCCTTTGTTACCACTTACAATGAACAACATAGATCAATAAAAAAAGATCCTTTATGGACACTGGCGCCTAATTCAGAGATCATTTTAAAAAAAGCAAAAACCCTAAAAAATACACTAGCCTCGAGTGAGTTTAAGAAACAAAATACATTGAAAGACAGGGATCTTCTAGGAAATTACATAAAAGTTTTTTTTTCCTTGCCACAAATGTGTGGCCTGTGAATTCAGCAGTAAGGCAAAGAAAGTTATTTTCACTACAAATAAAAAGGAATTTGAGATACAAGATACAATACGTTGTTCAGATAAAGGTATTATATACCTAATTGAACCCAACGTATTTTGAGAGATAGAATCAGGGAGCACCTCTATCACATCAAAAAAGTTTGAAGGGCGCCTACTATTAAAGCACTTCAAAGAGGTTCATAATGAAAGTGCTATAGGTCTGAAATATTGGGGAATCCATAAAGTTAAAAAAAGATTGGAGGGGGGGACTATGAAAGAAAAATGTTATACCAGGAAGCCAACCTAATCTTTGATCTAGGTACCCTCACCCCAGGAGATTTGAATGTGGAACTGGACCTCAACCCATTTATTCACAATTAACAAAAAAAGACAGTTGCTATGGTTCATATAAACATATGGATAGATAAACTTAAGGTGATTATAGTCCATATAAACACATAGATAGATCAGCATAATGATATTGATAGTCCATCCTTTTGAACTTTATATTAGAGAGGGAGTATGAATAGCATACACCATGTCACTTATTAGAGAATATTAAAATTTGAATGTTAGAAACATACTAAAGCAAGAAACAATGTTATAGGAAAATAAAAAACTGAAAAGGAGAGGGGGAAGGGAAATAATAATCAATAATAATTACCTTTGAAAAATAATAATTGTTACAAATTGAGTAGTTATATGAATATAGATATATATACCTACCCCTTTTTTTAAACCCTACACAAATCACTATAAGAAAACTATGGCCTAGATTACGAGTTTTGCGTTAGAGGCTATGCGGTGCTAACTAGCAGTTTTCTCTCACCGCTCACTTAAATACAACGCTGGTATTACGAATTTTCAGAAACCCGTCATTAAAAGACAAGAACTGAGCGTTGAGTAAAATTTTGAACTTCAATCCAATTGGCTGATTAAATCAACCAATCGGATTTTTCCTACCTTAATTCCGATTGGTTGATAGAATTCCATCGGAATTTGAGGGAGGCCATCTTGGATGACGTCATTTAAAGGACCAGCCATTCATCAGGTAGTCATCGAAGGATGTTCTGCTCCGGAGGTATTCAAGATGGAGCCGGTCCTCGTCGGATGGATGAAGATAGAAGATGCCGCTTGGATGAAGATGTCTTCCGGTCCGGATGTCCTCTTCTGCCCGGATAGGATGAAGACTTCTGCTGGTCTGGATGTCCTCTTCTGCCTGGATAGGATGAAGACTTCTTCCGGTCTGGATGTCCTCTTCTGCCCCATCGGATGAAGACTACTGGACGGATCGGATGACCAGTGGTACCCGGCTGGGTGAAGACGGCTCAAGGTAGGGTGATCTTCAATGGGGTAGTGTTAGTTTTTTTTAAGGGGGGATCGGGTGGGTTTTAGAGTAGGGGTGTGTGGGTGGTGGGTTGTAATGCCCCGCAAAAAGCCCTTTTAAGGGCTGGTAAAAGAGCTGGTTACTTTGGGGCAATGCCCCGCAAAAGGCCCTTTTAAGGGCTATTTGTAATTTAGTATAGGGTAGGGAATTTTATTACTTTGGGAGGCTTTTTTATTTTGATAGGGGGATTATATTAGGTGTAATTAGATTAAACTTTTTGTAATATTTTTTATTTTCTGTAATTTAGTGTTTATTTTTTTCGTAATTTAGTTTATTGTATTTAATTGTAATTAATTGTAGGTAGTTTAGGTAATTTATTTAATGATAGTGTAGTGTTAGGTGTAATTTAGGTTAGGATTTATTTTACAGGTAATTTTGTACTTATTTTAGCTAGGTAGTTATTAAATAGTTAATAACTATTTAATAACTATTCTACCTAGTTAAAATAAATACAAAGTTACCTGTAAAATAAAAATAAATACTAAAATAGCTACAATGTAATTATTAGTTATATTGTAGCTATCTTAGGGTTTATTTTATAGGTAAGTATTTAGTTTTAAATAGGAATAATTTATTTAATTGTAGTTATTTTATTTAAATGTATTTAAATTATATTTAAATTAGGGGGGTGTTAGGGTTAGACTTAGGTTTAGGGGTTAATAACTTTATTATATTAGCGGCAACGTTGAGGGTTTCAGATTAGGTGTTAATAAATGTAAGTAGGTGTCAGCGTTGTTAGGGGAGGCAGATTAGGGGTTAATAAAAATTAACTAGTGTTTGCGAGGCGGGAATGCGGTGGTTTAGGGGTTAATACATTTATTTAAGTAGCGACGATGTCCGGTCGGCAGATTAGGGGTTAATAAGTGTAGTTAGGTTGCGGCGACTTTGGGGGCAGCAGATTAGGGGTTAAAAAATATAATGTAGGTGTCGGCGATGTTAGGGGCAGCAGATTAGGGGTTCATAAGTATAATGTAGGTGGCGGCGATGTCCGGTCGGAAGATTAGGGGTTAAAAATATTTATTATAGTGTTTGCGATGTGGGGGGGGCTCGGTTTAGGGGTTAATAGGTAGTTTATGGGTGTTAGTGTACTTGTTAGCACTTTAGTTAAGAGTTTTATGTTCTGGCGTTAACCCATAAAACTCTTAACTACTGACTTTTATATGCGGTAGGAGTCTGGACAGGAGAGGGTCTACCGCTCACTTCTTCCAAGACTCGTAATAGCAGCGTTAGGCAAATCCCATAGAAAAGATAGGATACGCAACTGACGTAAGGGGATTTGCGGTAGCCTCGAGTCGTGGAAGAAAAGTGAGCTGTGAGCCTCTACCTGCCAAACTTGTAATACCAGCGTTAGAAAAAAATCAGCGTTGCTTTTTAAGGCTAACACAAAACTCGTAATCTCGCCGATAATTTGCTTAATAGCTGGGCTGCTTTCTATGAATATTAAATGTTTATAAATGTGAATTAATGTGTTTACAGGACTTAATGCAAATTGAAACCTCATTAACCCCTTAGTGACCAGAGCACTTTTCCATTTTCTGTCCGTTTGGGACCAAGGCTATTTTTACATTTCTGCGGTGTTTGTGTTTAGCTGAAATTTTCCTCTTACTCATTTACTGTACCCACACATATTATATACCGTTTTTCTCGCCATTAAATGGACTTTCTAAAAATACCATTATTTTCATCATATCTTATCATTTACTATAAAATAATTTATAAAATATGAGGAAAAATGGAAAAAAACACACTTTTTCTAACTTTGAACCCCAAAATCTGTTACATATCTACAACCACCAAAAAACACCCATGCTAAATAGTTTCTAAATTTTGTCCTGAGTTTAGAAATACCCAATGTTTACATCTTCTTTGCTTTTTTTGTAACTTATAGGGCCATAAATACAAGTAGCACTTTGCTATTTTCAAACCATTTTTTTTCAAAATTAGCGCTAGTTACATTGGGACACTGATATCTTTCAGGAATCCCTGAATATCCATTGACATGTATATATTTTTTTTTAGAAGACATCCCAAAGTATTGATCTAGGCCCATTTTGGTATATTTCATGCCACCATTTCACCGCCAAATGCGATCAAATACAAAAAATCGTTCACTTTTTCACAAATTTTTTCACAAACTTTCAGTTTCTCACTGAAATTATTTACAAACTGCTTGTGCAATTATGGCATAAATGGTTGTAAATTCTTCTCTGGGATCCCCTTTGTTCAGAAATAGCAGACATATATGGCTTTGGCTTTGCTTTTTGGTAATTAGAAGGCCGCTAAATGCCACTGCCCACCACACGTGTATTATGCCCAGCAGTGAAGGGGTTAATTAGGAAGCATGTAAGGAGCTTTTTGGGGTATTTTTAGCTTTAGTGTAGTGTAGTAGACAACCCCAAGTATTGATCTAGGCCCATTTTGGTATATTTCATGCCACCATTTCACCGCCAAATGCGATCAAATTAAAAAAAATGTTACATTTTTCACAATTTTAGGTTTCTCACTGAAATCATTTACAAACAGCTTGTGCAATTATGGCACAAATGGTTGTAAATGCTTCTCTGGGATCCCCTTTGTTCAGAAATAGCAGACATATATGACTTTGGTGTTGCTTTTTGGTAATTAGAATGCTGCTAAATGGCGCTGCGCATCACACGTGTATTATGGCTAGCAGTGAA
This sequence comes from Bombina bombina, assembly GCF_027579735.1. Lineage (NCBI taxonomy): Eukaryota > Metazoa > Chordata > Amphibia > Anura > Bombinatoridae > Bombina > Bombina bombina. Next base: position 248,132,119 of record NC_069505.1, on the reverse strand, counting down.
GGGGTTAATTAGGTAGCTTGTAGGGAGCTTGCAGGGTTAATTTTAGCTTTAGTGTAGAGATCAGCCTCCCACCTGAAACATCAGACCCCCTGATCCCTCCCAAACATCTCTCTTCCCTCCCATACCCCACAAATGTCCCCGCCATCTTAAGTACTGGCAGAAACTCTGACAGTACTAAAATAAAAGGAAAATTTTGGCTTTTTTGTGCATTTTATTTAGCATATTTACATATGCTTATGTGTAGGATCCCCATTAGCCCCCAACCTCACTGATCCCCCACCAAACAGCTCTCTAACCCTCCCCCTCTGACTTAATGTGCGCCATCTTGGGTACTGGCAGCTGTCTGCCAGTACCCATTTTAGTGAAGAATATGCTGTTATATATAAAAAAATGTCCCTTTTCTGTAGTGTAGCTTCCCCCCCCCCCCAATACCAACCCCCCACCCCTTCCTGATCCCTTAGATGCTTTCAAAAAAATAAGTTTATTTTATATTTTTTTACAATCAACTTGTACCTTTTTTCTGTAGTGTAGCGGTTCCCACCCGCCCGCCACCCCCCGTGCGCGCGCCCCCGGCGATACCGCAACCAATCCCGCCCCCCTCTCTGACTAAGAAGCCATCGATGGCCGCCCACCCACCTCCCACTTCAGCTCCCACCCACCAACGAATGCGGCCATCGATGTCCGGTGCAGAGAGGGCCACAGAGTGGCTCTCTCTGCACCGGAGGGGTAAAAAATGTTATTGCAGGATGCCTCAATATCGAGGCATCCTGCAATAACCGGAAATCAGCTGGAAGTGATCAGGATTGCTTCCAGCTGCTTTCCAAACCGAGGACGTGCAGGGTACGTCCTTGGTCGTTAAGTGACTTTTTTAAGAGGACGTACCCTGCACGTCCTCGGTCATTAAGGGGTTAATGGGACATAATACTCACATGATAAAGCACTTAAAAGTGATGCAGCATAACTGTTAAAAGCTGACATGAAAATATCACCTGAATATCTCTATGTAAAAAAAATGAAGATATTTTACCTCAAATTTTCTCCAGTTCAGTGCTGTGTAAACAATTATACTTTATCTGCTGTCCAAGTTGAAACCCTCCCCCCCCCCCCAAAAAAAAAGCAATAGTCAATCAGCACCAGCAGTGCTGAGGTCATGCTTTGCTGTGATCTCATGAGATTAAACTGAAATCTTGTGAGATTTCATAGTAAACGTCCTTAAACTGAATAGGTAATTAACATGACTGTGCCTGCACATGCCAGATGCACACTCCCTTGAACGTCCTGGAACTAGCATCCTGATTTGCGTCTTAAAGGCTTTTTACAGTGGAGTGTGAATACTTAGGACATTTTTAGGTTCTGGGGTAAATTTATCATGGTGCGGACAGACATGATCCGCTATAGCATATGCTGTTGGCATTAAAGGTACAGAAATGTCAAATTAAACTTTCCTGATTCAGATAGTTCATGCAGTTTCTAAACATTTTTTCATTTTACTCCTTTTATCTAATCTGCTTTGTTTTCTTGGTATCTTTTGTTGAACAACATTTCTAGGCTCAGGAATAGCAATGCCCTACTGAGAGCTAGCTGCTGATTGGTAGCTGCACATACATATTTTTTATTATTGCCCTCTCCATTTTGTTCAGTTAGTGCACTGCCGGTTCATTAACAAAGGATACCAAAATAATTAAGTCGCATGATAATAAACGTAAATTGGAAAGTATCTTAAAATGATATGCTTCATCTGAATCAGCAGTGCACATGAAACAACAACGTATTGCTAAATAATGAAAACAATTATAACCACATCAATAAATTCAGAAATAAACTTTAAACACTTGGGGGTAGATTTATCAAGCAGCGAATGCTTTTTATTTTACGCCCGAGGTTTCAGACTCACCAAAAACCTAAGTTAAGAATCAGCAGCTGCTCCTTAACTTGTTCAACACCTATTAGATGGCAGACGGCAATCATCCCAGATGATTGACACCTTCTACTAGCGGTTGATTGGCTGCGAATGTGCAGGGGATGGCTTTGCACAAGCATTTAACAACAAATGCTTGTTCAATGATAAATGCCGACAGCGTATGCTACAATGACTTATGTCCGCCCCCCATTTGATAAATCTACCCCTAAGTGTAAACATTTGTACCTGTAAAATATTTACTTCTCTGCTGCTGGATAGCACAAGAGGCGATCTCTGCTGCTGGATAGCACAAGAGGTGATCTCTGCTGCTGGATAGCACAAGAGGCAATCTCTGCTGCTGGATAGCACAAGAGGCGTCTGAGAGATCTCACTGATCATACAAGAGGCTGACAGTGACCATGGGCTTGGTCATGGCTTTTTCCCCTCATCGTTGGCCAAGTATACAGAATTTATATTGCCCCCTGTGAAGTATCTTGTATCACAGTTGTGTCTCCCTAATTCTAAGCTATGGTATAATACGAAACATAAAGAGGTGCCAATGGTGCAGGTCAATAGTACAATGTGTGGTATAAGCAGGAAAGATGCACACAGGGTACTCACATTTAGAAAAGGCATTCACTTATACCCATAGACGCAGGCTGGATTTCTACAGCAGTCCAGCTAGCTGAGCACCATCCAGATGGATCCCCATGGTGCAAGGCCACAGCAGACCAGGAACAGAAGGAGGTAATCAAATTAAGGGAATATACCCTATAGGTATCGTAAGCTCAGAGATAATTACCATGCAATGAGAGTTAAAAACATCAAAGTGATTTATTAAAAACACACAGTTTAAAAACAACTCATGCTTGATATAATATGATCTCTAGCATGTATGTAGAGAAACCATGCAACGCGTTTCTCGGTAATAACCGTTTCATCAGGCATGTTACAAACAAAATCATCTGCCCTTAAATAGGGCTAAGCTACCATTAGGTGTAAAATACCCTCCCCTTCCATACATATTCATTAACCAATAGGAACCCTTCGTTTCCACACACCCACATTGTTATACCTTTGATTCCAATATTTGTACATAGATGGTGTAAATGTGATCCTATTTACCTTAAAATATCTTGAAGTTCTATAATCATTGAGTATTGTCAGTGACTCATTTCACCAATATTGTACCTGTCAGTGGGACAAAAGAGCGTAATATGTATCTAGATGTAAAAATGATAGTAATAGTGGGCTATAAATCTCCCTACTCTTAATATCAAAAAAACGTAGTGAAAATACTAGATTGGAAATTGTACTTGTTGTTTTATATGTGATCGTTGATACCCAAATGTTATAACTGGGACTTCACTATTTGCCTTGATTGGTCTAGACAGATACCAGCTGTAGCAACGTCGGCATAGACGTAGACCTATGCCACCTCCTACCGAAACTGATTGGTTCCACTAGTAAAAGACAGTTGTAACGTCAGAGTATTACACCCACTTTTGGTGATATAATGGTTAACGTCAGTTTACACGTAAAACAGGGCCACCTCCTACCAAATATTATTGGTTCATGAGTATGATGAAAATAACGTCAATACACAACGCCCACTTATCGTAGCGTGATAACATATCGAAGCTCTAGCCTGTCATATGTGAATTGGATAAAGGGCCTTAATATTGATTAGTGAGGATCCAGAAGAAACTATTACTAAGCTAAGATCCTATACTAATATGAAAAATGTCGTGCTCTGTCTCATGTAATATAGAATATAATATGTAAAGTCATAAATAATTATAATATTCTATTATATTACTACAACTATATATAAAAATATAAATATAAAATTTGTGAGTGCTTTTAAGAAGTGGTGATATAAACTATAAATACTCTGTGTACAGGGTATAATACCCATGTATTAAAGTGTAACTAGTGCGTGATCATCATAATGAGTGCAAGTACACACCCAATATTGATATTGATCATACTGTATAATGGAATATACGTGATTGGGGCAAGCACAAGTGTCAAGTGGACTCACTACAGTAGGATCCCCATTTATTAAATATACACACATATATATATATATATATATATATATATATATATATATACACACCTACATACATATACACATGTACAAAATATAGATTAATATAGTAACCAATTTATACAAAAGCAGCTGAATCAATAACCTCATTTAAACCCATTGGGAATAGGGTCTGGAATCTAAAGATCCAATAAGTCTCCCTTTGTCTCAGTATAGTGAACCTATTATGGTGCCGACTAGGGGGAATACACTCTAATGGAGTTATTTGTAGCTGGCATTTGCCTGAAACGTGTTCATGACAAAAATGTCGGGATACACTGTGTTTTGCTGATTTACGTAACATATTTCTCAAATGTTCACTCAATCTCAGCCTGACTTTCCTACAGGTACGTCCTATATATTGAACCCCACATTTACATGTGAGCACATATATGACGTAGGTGGAGTCACAAGATAATCTTCCTGAGATGTTAAAATGTTCTCCTGTGGCATAAGAAGTAAGTTGATTAGCCCCATGTGTGATATATTTACACATGAGGCAACGTTTCTTGCCACATTTAAAGGTACCCTTTTTGGCTAAGTTTATTTGGGAAGTCAGTTTGTTATTATTTTTATTTTTAGAGTTATTGTTAGATTTTTTTGGACATAACCACTTTACTTGGTGCTAGTTTTTGTTTCAAAGTTTGGGCCCTTCTATATATTACTCTTGGTTTGCGGGGCAAGTATTTTCTTGAGGATAGGGTCCCTCAATAAGATCGGCCAATGTTTATTTAATACTCTACTGACTGCCTTCTGGTTAGAGTTATATTGGGTGACAAACAAAGGTTGTCCCTCTAAGTTTTTTGTTGGTTCTTTTTTATTGTTTATATGATTTTTTCCAGTAGTTAAAAGCCTTCCTCTATCCAGTGACCTGGCTCTGTCACAACCTTTTTCTATAAGCTCTAAGGGGTAACCTTTTTCTATAAATCTTTCAGTATCTCTGATTGTTCATTGTATTTTTCTATTGAACTACAATTCCTCCTCATTCTACAAAATTGTCTATAAGGAATGTTGACTTTCCAGCTAGTAAGGTGGTTGCTTGAAAAATGCAAAAAATTGTTGCAATCCACTTGCTTGAAATACGTGGATGTACAAACTTTACCATCACTTCCCCAGGTCAAGACCACATCTAAAAATTCTAAGCTACAAGGGTTTCTCATTTTTCTTTTACTTTATTTCAGTTTCCTTTTGTTTATATATATATATATATATATATATATATATATATATATTTTATGAGTGCACTGTTTTGGAGGGGGCGGAGCAAACCGCTGAGGAAGCTAGACGCATATCTGTGGAGCTCTTGACTTTCAGCCCGATATATTGCTGTTTTCTAATGTGCAGAAACTATCTTTGAACCATATAGATCGTTTATTAAGGCTGTGACTACTGAAGCACGAAAGCAGTACATTTCTAGCATTCTCAGATGCATATCCAGAGAGGGACTTGTATCGCACAGCAGAGGCGCCATCTTGGTTTCCAGATGATCTGTCGCACATGCCGTAAGCCTCTCTGCAATCCGTAGGATCCCTGCTAACTTGGGCATAGCTACTTTTCAAGATCCCCCCCCCCGGTGTGCCAGGGTAAGAAGTATCTTTATAAACTAACTAGCACTCTTACTAGTATAGCTAATTCTAGGGAACCATCTAACCCCACAAAGCGGCTACATATTGAACTGGGGATTATAAAACCGCACATATTGATCATGTAAGCATTGAACAGATAGGAGCTTAGGATGGACCAGCTCTTGCAAGACCACGTTCGGAGCTTGGAGGTAGAGATTTGTCAGCTCCTCTTAATAGCGCAATATACTACAGAACCACCACAAACAAGCACAGCCCGACTAACAAAGGAATTGGCTTCTAGACCTCTGACCACCAAAACTTGCCTGTCTAATATAAAGATCCTCCCTTCCTGCAACCCGATGACCGATGCGAGCTCCCTACTCAATCGGGAGCCCCAACTGGAGAACCATGTGACATCAGGAGTCCTGATCGACATGAAAGGGGAGATCATATTTCCAGGTGAAGCCCGAGCAGCATTTAAAGCCGAAGTCAAGAAGTGGAGACAGATCCGTATTGGTCATATAACACTTGAGCCCCCTAACACCCATAGAAGCTGTAACTCTGGAGAAATGAACCGATCACAGGGAATTAACTCATGGACCTGGCACTCTTTCTATACAGGGCTGTGCATCCAAGTGAACGTTCCTCATGAGACATGGAGTGGGATAAGTAAGACATGAGACTTAACACCCAAGACTCATAACCGGGACTGTTAAGCTCTAATACACTCTCACTATCATCGTAGGTCACTCTTGCAAGATCAGAACTGGGTATAAGTTGTAAAACTATTGTATACTTGATGTCTTTTTGGTGGAAGGTTAAATAATAGTTATAGGTCGCTTATACTCACTCAGAAGTTTTATACCTCTGCATTACCTATGCCTTTATGATTCAGCTGTATTAATTACCTTATGTTACCCACATGTCTTCCTGTTCTCCAAACTGGTCAGTTATTTATTATACACCAATTGCATAGGGTTATGTATACCAGTATAATATCATAACGCTAGCTACTTGCTCCACTACTATAGATGTTTAATTGTTAACCAGTAATGGGCAGTGCCTGCAGTTATTTATTATATCTATATTACTTGTTTAACCCCACCTAAACCTAGTATGACTTATAAAAGTAACAAAGCCATAAGAGTCATACAGCAATCTGGGTCACCTAGAAGTTCTCTCTGTTATTATATTACATAGGGTTATGTATATCAGCATAATACCATAATGCTAGCTAGTTGATGCACCACTATAGATGATTATATACCCTCATAAGAGTAAGTTTACTTATAGCTAGATATTTAGTTGTTAACCAGTGATGGACAATGTCTGTATTGCTTTTCCTCTATCCATTTGTGCATCTTTAGTGGTATATTGCAAATTCCTATCAAACTTCTCCTAATACATAGGTAGATGGAGATAAGTTATCATAGTGTTAACTTTCTGTTTGGAGCCAGAAGTAGAGAACACCTGATGGCACCTTATTCCTTTATTAATCCATTTGCATACTGTAAGTAAGTTGGAGCCTCCCAAGCCTAACTCTCAATTAGGTATATACTCTAAAACTCTAGCCTAATATTCATCTCTGGTTAAACTTCACGTCGTAAACAGGGACCTCTGAGTGGTTGTTGTAAGTTAATTGGCTCTGGTGGTCTGCGGCCGGGATAGTGCATCACCATCTCAATGTTAAGATCACTGTTATTTATACGGACAAGTAATAGCCCGTGTGCAAGAAGGTGTGCTACATGGTATTTTTGCACCCACCAGTGGGGGTTTTTGTCTCTTGAATGGTTTATACACTTATAGACATAAGGTAGATATGCACTCTAATTTATAAGCAATGACAAATGTATATTGACTAGTTTTAAATGGTCAGCTTCAACAAACTATATATTAATCCTCTCTCCCCTTATCTTGGCCTATTATTAATATATCCCCTTTATACCCTAGGTGATTATCTGAAGTTATTGTTAATGATGGTTCCCTTATCTTCTAATATCATTTTGCTAACACTTCTAGAAATAGGGTGCAACAGTGGCCCGCTCATTTTTTCTCCCCTACATCTCCCTTGCTAACTTTACCCAGTGGTCAGCGGTCCAAGAATGGCTGATATGATACAATATGGGGAAAATATTCAATACTAAGCCTGGATATATAACGGGATATGCTTTCTAACACCATACTAAAAAGGAGTGGTTATATATCACACTAGTTTACCTACAGCAAAATCAATAACTAAGCATGGATTTACTAAGAGTGGTCCATTGGTGATTTGGGAGGTACTCAGCTCAATCACAGCCTAATCATCATTTGATTCTGTATATGTGAACATTTTTCTTTCAGTAATGTTATGAACAGGTTTATTTTGTTTTGTTTATTTTGAAATATGGCATGTATCAACTGCAATGTCAATGTATCTAAAAACCTCAATAAAAGAAATATTTAATAAAAAAGGGGAAGGGAGGGAAGAAAAAAGAAAAAAAAATCCATTTACTTTGGTTAGGTCCATAGACCATTTTACCAGTTTGTTATCTGTTTGTGGCTTGTATATCTTTATTATATCAAATGTATTATGTGCTCATAGAGATTTCTTTTAAATCTCAAAATGAGCCACCTACTTTATATAGGTTGCTAACTCTATCAACAAAGGAGGTTTTAGACCTAATATATATTTCCTACTTTCAATTGATAATATTGCTGTCTGCATGTGTTTGTATGTCATATTTCATGTATTACACCTATTATATGCTTAAAATGGTTCAGTTGATATACTAGCTTTTTCGCAGTTCTCGTTATAGAGATAGACCTGGCTCCTAGTAATCTATTCTAAAACCTCTTGTTAACATCTTATGTGTGCTCCCTAAAGTTCCTAGTCTAACAATATTCCAAAATAATTAGCAAAATCCCCCTAGAACTCAATTTATCCCCCCAAGTCAGTGATATGAAGTATCATACTTATCCCATACATGTTAGTCATTAGTACCTTACAATAATGTATAATGGCTATTTGATTAACTATGACTGTGGAGATTATCCTATGTATATTAGACTATGATGTTGATCTCATATGGTTATTTAGCTTTTAATACTTGACGGTATTTTACATACTAGATCCACCCTAACTTTTAATATTTCACTATTATGTTCACATTATTGTCATTGTAAACAGCCACTCAGTGCTAGAGTACCTATACCTGAGGTCAGAGTGCAATGCTGGTGTCTCCATATAGAGTTATAGTTTTTTTATCTACTTCTCTCCCTCAAACGAAAAATATCACTCTCAAACTAGAATTGTACTACCACATTAGTTACAGTAGCCAACTTCACCTATACTACATATATCTGAGTCGTGCTTATCCGCTGACAAATACTCATATGATCAGGGCTCATGTGTGGCCAACAGAATGACTATCTTTTGTGTTTTGTACCTTTACAACAAAGTTGCTGATAAGTGACCAGCTAAATAGTCATCAACATAAGCTATTACTATTGTAAAATTGAGTTTTGTAAAGCCTATATTATGTCATTTGACGTTTCCTATGTTATTTCTCTTGTTTGTTCTCAAAATGTTCTTTTGGCATATTGAATTGATGTCATTATCACTGTATGGCTATCATTGTATGCTAAATTTTATGCAAAATCTCAATAAAAACATATTTTGGAAAGAGTGCACTGTTTTATAGACAGTGTATTTTTATCCAGTTTTTAATTAGTTTGCTCTGTACGGTTTTGAAGATGTTTGTGTGATTCCAGCATTCTTATGTGGAAGAGAAATGAATGGTAATAAAATAAATATGGATCCACTGATTATCATCAAGCTGAACTCTCAACTCAGTTGTTACAAGGGGCAGGAACCAACAGCTTTGAATTTTACTATTTTCGAGTTTTGATCTGGAGAGGTTTTTTTTTAAAGAAATAACAGTTTTTATTGAATGTTGTTAGACTTTGACATGACCTTCTACATGAAAGTAATGGTATGTAATTATTAATGTCTACAAGGTCTTATATTCTCATCTCTATAATTCTTATACATTTTAATTTGTTTTGTGTATAGGGTCCTTAATTATCTCGATTTTTTTCTTCTTCAATGTAATATTTTTGCTACATGAAAAACACATAAAACAAGTCCCAGTGAAGTGTAAATGATGTATATTTATACTTTCAATCAGTTATACCTTTTAGCAGTAATCTTATATTAGCATGAATGATGTAAAAAAATGAATAAATATGAAAATCTGTTATTTCAAATACACAGAGATGCCAAAGACGTGGTTATTACACTTAACTTTAATAAATTCTGTTGCTCATTTCTGCCAGACATCTCATGCAAATCTCATGCAAATATATGTATAAACATCTAATATCTCAGCAAATATAATGCACATATAAACAATTTATAATTTTCTGCTCTTGGGTATAAATATATTGTGTTTGCGACTTTTCTGTGTGCTCAGCTGCAATGTTGTATTTGCCTCTCGACGTACGTTTCTCTGTACCATATGGTAAACTGAAACAAAACGCATAACCAGAGCTTAAGGCCTGAGGTTGAGAAATTTTCCTTTCTTGACTGAAGAAATATGTAAACAAATGTGTAAATCTGACACTTCATCATCCAGGTCTTGTTTTTCAATAATACTCAGTCGCTCCTTAGACTATTTATTCCAAATATAGAAAATTAAATATGAATTTTAAACAATGTTGGCAAGTTAGAACCAATTTGCAAAAATTTACACCATTCATACTGATAGTTATAGTACTAATGTAGCAAACACATAGTAACATCAAAATGCGATTCCTAATAAATTGTTTAATTACTAGACATGTACACAGACAAAAAAAATTACTTTGGATGAATCATTTGACGCACACACACACACACACACACATATATATATATATATATATATATATATATATATATATATATATTTATATTGTTTTTTATTTTATCTGATATTCCTTAATGGTGTCGTTCAAAATTAGTTTGTTAACAAAAATTAAATAGTCAACAAGGGAGCAAAGCAACTGTACACCATATCAAACTTAAAGTTAAAGTAGAAGTTTGCGCTACTGCTACAGTATCAGCAATGGCACAAAAATATACTTTCTAGGTTTTTTCTTTAATGGGGGTCAATATTGTCATGAACAAGAATTAAGGTTATAAACATATTGGCCGACAAAGTAATAAAAGGCATTGCTAACTCACTGGATCAACTATTTTTTTTTGTCACATGTATTTGTTTATTTTATGTAAAAGAGACTACTTGCTTATCGTTTTCTTTAAAACAAATATAGAAATGTTGTTTTTTTACATTCGTCTGTATCCAAATGTGCATATCAATAAATGACTCAAGTTAAAAAAAACAACAACGTTCAATGCCCTTTCATTATTTATTTTAAAAGCCAATTTTATTAATATATTTTAAAATTTCTGTGAATATACCCTACCCTATTTTCCTCCCAGCTATACTTATTAACCCTTTTAGTACCAGGAATTTCAGGGAAAAACTTGCCCATAATACCAAAGAATTTTTAGCATTTTTGCTTCAAGGTATTGATCTAGGCCCATTTTCATATAATTCACGCCACTGTTTTGCCACCAAATGTGATCATATTAAAAAACATTGATAACTTTTTCACAAATTTTGTGTTTCTCACTGAAATCATTTACATACCGCTTGTGCAGTTATAACACAAATAGTTCTCTGAGATCCAATTTGTTCAGAAATAGCAGACATTATTTGCCATTGTTTTTTTTAGTAATTAGAAGGCCGCTAATTACAGCTGCGCACTACACTTCTGAAATTTCCGGCAGTGAAGGGATCAATTAAGTAGCTGGTAAGGGGAACTAGTATTGTAATATAGGGATTACCCTCACACCTGACACCTTCCACGTCCATGATCCCTACTTGATCCCTCCAAAACAGCTCTCCACCCACCTACACTCCTAACCACCATCTTAGTACTGGCAGACAACCTGCCAATGTGCAGTTGGGGGGTTAAATCTATTTTTCTTTTTATTTCTGCAATGTAGAGATTCCTCCTCAACCCTCCCACCACTCTGATCTCTCCCAAACAGCTCTCTAACTCTTCTCTCTCCCACTTGTGGTGGCCCAGTTAGATAGAGAACCCAGTTTTATTTTATTTTTATTTAGTTTATTTATTAAATGTATTTCTGTATTGTAGAAGCCCCCCTCCTCACAATTGTTATGTATTATCCCTTATAACCCTTTTTTCTGTAGTGTGGTGTCCCATCCCTCCCTCTTTCTTCCAAACTTTTTTCCGTAGCCCAAGGTCCCTCCCCTTCCTTCCCCATCTGCTGCTGGGCCGCTCACCTGCCTACTGCCTTTCCACACCTCTCACTGGCATCAACGGAGATCATTATAGTCTGTAATGATCTGACAATCTGTCTTTATGTGGTTACGGAGCACGAGCGATACCAAATGAAGAACGATGTCTGCAGCCCCGGAACAGCAAGTCTTGGTTGTCACTTGACAACGGAGACTGCATGAGCTGCCTGAAGGTCGAAAGTAGATCTACATTATGTGTTACTATGGGTTATGTACCACATGACGTAGATCTACAGCCAATTGGCCCAAGGGGTTAAAGGAACTTTGAAGTCATTTTTATATGTGCATAGTATATTAAAGCAATTAAGTAATGAAATACAAATTGTGAGCATACACAATACATAACAGATTTAAAGCATTCATTTTGCTGTTACAATTTGCTGGGATTCACAACATTTGAAGGGGTAAATTACAGGAAAGGCAGGGGAAATATAAAATGAATTTATATTCGGCTAGATTTGGAGTTTTGTCGGTAAAGCGTGCTTTGCTAACGAGCCTTTTTTTTTCCAGCGCACCCTTAAGACAACGCTGGTATTACGAGTTTTCTGAATGGCTGCGTTAGCCTCAGAAAAGTGAGCGTTGAACCAAATTTAGCTCCACTTCAACCCTCAATACCAGTGTTGCTTACGGTAGCGGTAAGCTGGAAAAACGTGCTCGTGCACGATATCCCCATAGGAAACAATGGGGCTGAGCTGGCTGAAAAAAAACCTAACACCTGCAAAAAAGCAACGTTCAGCTACTAACGCAGACCCATTGTTTCCTATGGGGAAATACTTTCCAAGTCTACACCTAACACCCTAACATGAACCCCGAGTCTAAACACCCCTAATCTTACACTTATTAACCCCTAATCTGCCGCCCCACTATCGTTGACACCTGCATTATATTACTAACCCCAATCCGCCGCTCCAGACACAGCCGCAACCTACATTATAGCTATGAACCCATAATCTACTGTCTCTAACATCGCCGACACCTAAATTATATTTATTAACCCCTAATCTGTCCCCCCCAACGTCGCCACCACCTACCTACACTTTTTAACCCCTAATCTGCCAACCAGACATTGCCGCCACTATAATAAATGTATTAACCCCTAAACCGCTGCACTCCCGCCCCACAAACACTATAATAAATTTTATTAACCCCTAAGCTGCCCTCCCTAACATCGCCGACACCTAACTACAATTATTAACCCCTAATCTCCCGCCCCCAATGTCGCTGCTACTATAATAAAGTTATTAACCCCTAAACCTAAGTCTAACCCTAACCCTAACACCCCCCTAAGTTAAATATAATTTAAATAAAACTAAATAAAATTACTATAATTAAATAAATTAATCCTATTTAAAACTAAATACTTACCTATAGAATAAACCCTAATATAGATACAATATAACTAATAGTTACATTGTAGCTATTTTAGGATTTATATTTATTTTACAGGCAACTTTGTATTTATATTAACTAGGTACAATAGCTATTAAATAGTTATTAACTATTTAATAGCTACCTAGTTAAAATAATTAAAAAATTACCTGTAAAATAAATCCTAACCTAAGTTACAAATACACCTAACACTACACTATCAATAAATTAATTGAATAAATTAACTACAATTATCTAAACTAAAATACAATTAAATAAACTAAACTATAATACAAAAACAAGCAAACACTAAATTATAACAATTAAAAAAATATTACAAGAATTTTAATCTAATTACACCTAATCTAAGCCCCTAATAAAATAAAAAATCCCCCCAAAATAATAAAATTCCCTACCCTAAACTAAATTACAAAGTAATCAGCTCTTTTACCAGCCCTTAAAAGGGCTTTTTGTGGGGCATTGCCCCAAAGTAATCAGCTCTTTTACCTGTAAAAAAAAAATACAATCCCCCCAACATTACAACCCACCACCCACACACCCCTACTCTAAAACCCACCCGATCCCCCCTTAAAAAACCTAATACTACCTCATTGAAGATCACCCTACCTTGAGCCGTCTTCAGCCAGCCAGTCACCGATGGGACAGAAGAGGACATCCGGACCGGCAGAAGTCTTCATCCTATCCGGGCAGAAGAGGACATCCGGACCGGCAGACATCTTCATCCAGGCGGCATCTTCTATCTTCATCCTTCCGGAGTGGAGCGGAGCCATCTTCTATCCAGCCGACGCAGAGCCATCCTCTTCTTCCGATGGACTAATGAAGATAGAAGGTTCCTTTAAATGACAGTCCCAAAGTTGAGAGGGTTAATACTGTCTTGATATACAATGAGGATCTATGTGTTTGGCAAATAGGTATAGCGTAACAGTGAATAGTATGAGTTATAAACTAAACACAAATCACAACCAGTATAAGTAATGACCTGCAAAAATGCAGGTTATTATAATTTTTCAGATATTGAAGAGAACTCTCATTAGAGAGAGCTTAGTAATCAATCCATCCAGGTAACTGTGAAAGCAATGTCCAGGCATCCACTTTTTATGCGGTAGGAAACGTTAAATTCCTCTGCCAATTTGGACAAATGATCCAAAAAACTCACAGTCTTAAGTTGATTCAGATGACGAGCCAATCGGTATTAAGGTAGGAAAAATCTGATTGGTTGATTTAATCAGCCAATCGGATTGAAGTTCAATCCGATTTCCTGATTGGATGAGCCAATAGAATTGACCTTGCTTTCTATTGGCTGATCCAATCAGCCAATCAAATTAAACTTCAATCCGATTGGCTGATTAAATCAACCAATCAGATTTTTCCTACCTTAATTCCAATTGGTTGATAGAATCCTATCAGCCAATCGGAATTAGAGGGACGCCATCTTGGATGACGCCATTTAAAGGAACCTTCATTCGTCGTTAGTCCGTCAGAAGAAGAGGATGGCTCTGTGTCGGCTGGATAGAAGATGGATCCGCTCCGGAAGGATGAAGATAGAAGATGCCGCCTGGATGAAGATGTTTGCCGGTCCAGATGTCCTCTTCTGCCCGGATAGGATGAAGACTTCTGCCGGTCCGGATGTCCTCTTCTGTCTCATCGGTGGCCAGCTGGCTGAAGACGGCTCAAGTTAGGGTGATCTTCAATGGGGTAGTCAGTCAAGGGGATGAAACGCGCGAACAGCTGTTTTCTTTGATGAGACACCTATCCTGTGGGATCCACCATTACACACACTATAACTTCAAATAAAATTGGTTTGGCTGGAACCTTTTCTGCACGTTACTTTCGATGTGCATATTGCGAATCAGCAGTTAATCGTCATCTGAATCAACTTAAGACTGTGAGTTTTTTGGATCATTTGTCCAAATCGGCAGAGGAATTTAACGTTTCCTATTGCATAAAAAGTGGATGCCTGGACATTGCTTTCACAGTCACCTGGATGGACTGATTACTAAGCTCTCTCTAATGAGAGTTCTCTTCAATATCTGAAAAATTATAATAACCTGTATTTTTGTAGGTCATTACTTATACTGGTTGTGATTTGTGTTTAGTTTATAACTCATACTATTTACTGTTACGCTATACCTATTTGCCAAACACATAGATCCTTATTGTATATCAAGACAGTATTAGCCCTCTCAACTTTGGGACTGTCCGCTGATCGTTGTGTTGTGTCTGGCTTTTGGTATATTGTTTTGCTGCAATTTTCGCAATCAACTGAAGTGTGGTGTGTACGCATAACTGGTTTCATTGGCTGCTTATTTTAAATTACTTGGTGCTTCATGTTTGAGTTACTACATGGATCCTAACTCTTATTTTCATGACAGCGTATCCCTCTAACACACTTTGGGGCTGTCCTCTGATTGAGGTGTTGTAATTTCTCCATTTTCAAGCCGTTTTTCATGAGCTAGTTAATATCAATATATATGCTATATTCCCCATGAGACGTCTCATTTGATACTTTGTATTTTAATTTAATTTTATTTTTACTACTTTTCTGTTCATTAATAAAATGTTAGTGCTTTGAACACATGCTGGTTTTCCAAGTTTTTGTTTCCTGCTTGTATCAGGTTTCCACACTTGTTACCTGTTAAATTTTGTATTCCTATTGGCATAATAATTTGCTGAGGTCTTTTATGTGTGGAGAGTGCTGAATTCCCTATCTTTCTATATGTTTACTTATCCTTATTACCTTTCTTCTGTTTTTGATATTATATTAGCACTATAGGGCCTGCACCTCCGTTACATTATACACATACTTTTTGATACTTATTTTTTCAGCGGCTCCCTTAAATTCATTTTTTACTTCGATGGGGTAGTGTTAGTTTTTTTTAAGGGGGGATCGGGTGGGTTCTAAAGTAGGGGTGTGTGGGTGGTGGGTTGTAATGTTGTGGGGGAGATTGTATTTTTTTTTTTTTTACAGGTAAAAGAGCTGATTACTTTGGGGCAATGCCCCGCAAAAAGCCCTTTTAAGGGCTGGTAAAAGAGCTGATTACTTTGTAATTTAGTTTAGGGTAGAGAATTTTATTATTTTGGGGGGCTTTTTTATTTTATTAGGGGGCTTAGATTAGGTGTAATTAGATTAAAATTCTTGTAATATTTTTTTATTTTTTGTAATTTAGTGTTTTGTTTTTTGTATTATAGTTTAGTTTATTTAATTGTATTTTAGTTTAGATAATTGTAGTTAATTTATTTAATTAATTTATTGATAGTGTAGTGTTAGGTGTATTTGTAACTTAGGTTGGGATTTATTTTACAGGTAATTTTGTAATTATTTTAACTAGGTAGCTATTAAATAGTTAATAACTATTTAATAGCTATTGTACCTAGTTAAAATAAATACAAAGTTGTCTGTAAAATAAATATAAATCCTAAAATAGCTACAATGTAACTATTAGTTATATTGTAGCTATATTAGGGTTTATTCTATAGGTAAGTATTTAGTTTTAAATAGGATTAATTTATTTAATTATAGTAATTTTAGTTCATTTTATTTAAATTATATTTAACTTAGGGGGTGTTAGGGTTAGACTTAGGTTTAGGGGTTAATAGAATCCTTTTTTATCTGGTGTACAAACGTTACTGGGCTATGTGTGTGCCTTTTTTGCCCTTATAGGCATCATAGGATAGGCCCTTGCCAAGGATCATCTCTATCTGGCTGGAGACACCAGTGAGCTGGACCACTGTTTGATGTTCCAGGCTGCCACAATAGCACCATTTGGGTGCACTACGCTTGTGAGTATATTTCCTATCCTGCTGATGTTTTGTATCCGACTGCCGTGACGTTACTAGGCCATGTTGGCGCCTCTGTGCTTCTTTCTCTCTTAGGGGTTAATAACTTTATTATAGTTGCGGCGACGTTGGGGGCAGGAGATTAGGGGTTAATAATTGTAGTTAGGTGGCGGCGATGTTAGGGAGGGCAGATTAGGGGTTAATAAAATTTATTATAGTGTTTGCGAGCCGGGAGTGCAGCGGTTTAGGTGTTAATACATTTATATAAGTGGCAGCGATGTCCGGTCGGCAGATTAGGGGTTAATAAGTGTAGTTAGGTTGCGGCGACGTTGGGGGGGCAGATTAGGGGTTAATAAATATAATGTAGGTGTTGGCGATGTTAGGGACAGCAGATTATGGGTTCATAGCTATAATGTAGGTGGCGGCGGTGTCCGGTCGTCAGATTAGTGGTTAAATAATATAATGCCAGCGTTAGGCAAATCCCATTAAAAAGATAGGATACGCAATTGGTGTAAGGGGATTTGCGGTAGCCTCGAGTTGCAGAAAAAACGTGAGCGGTACACCTGTACTTGCCAAACTCTAAATACCAGCGGGCGTTAAAAAGCAGCGTTAGGACCCCTTAACGCTGCTTTTTAAGGCTAACGCAGAACTCTAAATCTAGGTGATTGTTTTTGTATAATTAATTAAAAATGCAATGTGGAATTTAATTTGTATTTTAACATACTCTTAATGGCATGGAGACTTCTCTTAAATTATTTGTTTAATTATTCCATTCTGTGGTTCAGCGATAAACAGTTTTTCCAATTGTCTTTGGAAACTTTGGTATTCAGAACACCACATCGTATTTTAGTTAAGGTATTTATTTTGGCAAGAACACCTCTCATTTTACTTACGGTAATGAAAATGTTAAACAAAAGACATGTCGTTCCTACCAATAAGTGTGGAACTACCTTAACTGATGATTTTTGTCAGACGCCATAACAACAGCAGCGAAAATACAGATTTTGTCCATGGTACACAAGCGGCTGTCATTTTTATGTCATTTTACATTCAAATTTATGACAATATTATCATGACATAATGGATTGATAAATCGCCATAAAATGATGCCGTGTCCTAAAACTGGCATTATAGTTTATGGTTGCAGTTAACTGCCAGAGAAGACTGATAAATTCCTTTCACAGAGTAGTTGAGTAGAAGTGTCTTTTGGCAACAAATCAGTGGATGAAATGATTCAATAGTTTGCAAAGCTGGAATGCTCAGAAAAAAATAAAATGTAACATTTCCAATAACTGTAATAACTGTAATATTCCGAGAGAAATACATTAATATAATTTTGCTCCTGACTTACAAAACCTTAGAAATAATCATTTAATTAGAAGCATGTCTTTGAAGTAGCGGTTTTATTGTTCCAATCTAAATTTGATCGGTGAAAATTGGATTACGTTTGAGAGTATTCTATTAGGGAAAATGGCTACCTTCATAATTACAAGTTTGTTTTTTATTGTACATTGTTAACACTTTAACAATAAACTCAATGTGTAACGCCACATAAAATGTAGATAAAAAAAAAGAAAGAAAAAACGAATGCATTGCATAAAATATATTCATTTTCTGTTTAAAGGGACATTACAGCCAAAATTGCAATCAACATGGATGCATTTCAGGTTTGACTAGAAGCATTTTTGTAATATACATGTATTATCAAAAATGCTTCTTATAAAAGCTATAGCTGCTTCAAATGTGTATTTAAGTATGCACCTTGCCCTAGCATGTTAAAGGGACATAAAACAAGTTGGTATAGAGACAAAATATAATAAAATGTAGTTACATACGCCTAGATTGCGAGATTTGTCGGTAAGGCTGTGCGGTGCTAACAAGCATTTTTCCCTCACCACTCACCTACAGACAACGCTGGTATTACGGGTTTTTAGAAACCCGGCGTTAGCCGCAAAAAAGTGAGCGTAGAGCAAAATTTAGCTCCATATCTCACCTCAACACCAGCGCTGCTTACGTTAGCGGTGAGCAGGTAAAACGTGCTTGCCGAGTCTAAACACCCCTAATCTTACACTTATTAACCCCGAATCTGCCGCCCCGCCCCCGACATCGTCGACACCTACATTATATTATTAACCCCTAATCTGCCGCTCCGGACACTGTCGCCACCTATATTATACTTATGAACCCCTAATCTGCTGCCCCCAAAATCGCCGACACCTACATTATATTTATTAAGCCCTAATCTGCCACCCACAATGTCGCCGCCACCTACCTACACTTATTAACCCCTAATCTGATGCCCCCAAAGTAGCCGCCACTATTAAGTTATTAACCCCTAAACCTAAGTCTAACCCTAAGCCTAACACCCCCTAACTTAAATATAATTTAAGTAAATCTTAATAAAATTCCTATTTTATAAACCCTAAGATAGCTACAATATAACTAATGATTACATTGACTCTAGTTTAGGGTTCATTTTTATTTTACAGGCAAGTTTGTATTTATTTTAACTAGGTAGAATAGTTATTAAATAGTTATTAACTATTTAATAGCTACCAAGCTAAAATAAAGACAAATTTACCTGTAAAATAAATCCTAACCTAAGTTACAATTGCACCTAACACTTTACTATAATTAAATTAATTACCTAAGCTAAATACAATTAAATACAATTTTAAAAAATTATCTAAAGTACGAACCCCCCCCCCCACTAAATTACAGAAAATAGTAAAATAATTACAAGTTGTTTAAACTAATTACACCTAATCTAATCCCCCTAATAAAATAATAAAGCCCCCCAAAATAATAAAAAGCCCTACACTATACTAAATTACAAATAGCCCTTAAAAGGGCCTTTTGCGGGGCATTGCCCCAAAGTAATCAGCTCTATTACCTGTAAAAAAAAAGTACAATACCTCCCCCAACATTAAAACCCACCACACACACACACCCAACCCTACTCTACAATTCACCCAATACCCCCTTAATATAACCTAACACTAACCCCTTGAAGATCACCCTACCTTGAGAAGTCTTCAACCAGCCGGGCCGAAGTCCTCAACGAAGCCGAGCGAATTGGTCCTCCAGATGGGCAGAAGTCTTCATCGAAACCAGCCAGAAGAGGTCCTCCAGACGGGCAGTCTTCATCCAGACGGCATCTTCTATCTTCATCCATCCAGCGCGGAGCGGCTCCCTCTTCAAGACATCCGACGCGGAGCATCCTCTTCCAACGAAGATCAACTGAAGAATGAAGGTTCCTTTAAATGACATCATCCAAGATGGCGTCCCTTGAATTCTGATTGGCTGATCCAATCCTATTGGCTGACCCAATCAGCCAATAGAATGCCAGCTCAATCCTATTGGCTGATTGGATCCCTTTAAATGACATCATCCAAGATGGTGTCCCTTGAATTCCGATTGGCTGATAGAATCAGCCAATAGGAATTAAAGGGTAAAAAATCCTATTGAGCTAGGATTGAGCTTTAATCCTATTGGCTGATCGACTCTGCTCAGGTGTGTTCCAGACAATGTGATTGAGTTTTATATATATATATATATATATATATATATATATATATATATATATATATATATATATATATATATAAAAAAGCCAGGGAGACTCATTCTGTGCAGACATGATTATGGCCATATTCTGCTCAGCCAGTAACCACTTACAAGGTGTCCCAAGTTTGACTGGTCCTAACACTATACAGTTTAGCTTTGCTGGACTGAATCATTTGATTCTAATATTCAAATACAGAATTCCAACACTGCAGTACTATGCCTCAAATCATGTCTGGACAGAATGAGTCTCCCTGGCTTTATATATATATATATATATATAACACAATCACATTGTCTGGAACACCTGAGCAGGGTGGTGTGCTTTAACCAAAGGGATTAGGTCAGCTCCCTGAAAATTTATATATGCATTTGAATATTAGAATGATTGTGTATATATATATATATATATATATATATATAAATTTGATTTTTTTTAAAAAATGCTTTGAGTATAAACAACCAGTCCTTTCAAGTTTCATTGGTAATGGAAAGTTGGGAGATTGTTGGACTTTTGAGTTTTTTGCATCTGCCAATAAGGGGCCTCATCCGTTATGCAGCGTCGCCCGCAAAAACCGGCAACGCCGGTTTTTGCAAGGGTTTGGTATCCTATATACAGCGCCTCATATAAATGCGGCACGTATATTTTACCCGTCGGACGTAGTTTTTTCACCCCTAGACTAACATATAAAACACTCGCAATTTGGTATCCAATATCCAGCGCAAGGCCTTACGTGGCAAAAATGGAGAAATCTTACTCCATTTTCACCTTGCCATAAAATGCAGCTGTAGCAGGCCTTGCTCTGAGTATGGGAGCACCGTAACTCCCTAAAATGCCTGCCAAAAAAATGCATGCGCAATGTAAATCTACCTGTCAACCGCAATCCAACACCGCAATACCTAATATAGTGTAAACCGCCGCTCCTGGAGCCCACCGCCATCTACATTATATGTATTAACCCATAAACCGCCACTCCCGGACCCCACCGCACCTAAATAAATTGTTTAACCTCTAAACCGCCGCTCCCGGACCCCGCTGCCACCTACATTAAATTTATTAACCCCTAATCTGACCCCCCCCACACCGCCACCACCTACATTAAATATATTAACCTCTAATCTGACCCCCCTACACCCCCGCCACCTACATTAAATATAGAATTGACCTTGCATTCTATTGGCTGATCCAATCAGCCAATCGGATTGAACTTCAATCCGATTGGCTGATTAAATCAACCAATCGAATTTTTCCTACTTTTATTCCGATTGGCTGATAGAATCCTATCAGCCAATCGGAATTCAAGGGACGTCATCTTGGATAACGTCATTTAAAAGAATATTCATTCGTCGTTAGTCATCGGCCTAGAAGGATGTTCCGCGTCGGAGGTAAAGACGGCTCAAGGTAGGGTGATCTTCAATGTAGTGTTATTTTTTTTTAAGGGGGGATCAGGTGGGTTTTAGAGTAGGGGTGTGTGCGTGGTGGGTTGTAATGTTGGGGGCGATTGTTCTTTTTTTTACAGGTAGTAGAACTGACTACTTTGGGGCAATGCCCCGCAAAAGGCCCTTTTAAGGGCTATTTGTAATTTAGTTTAGGATAGGGAATATTATTATTTTGGGAGGCTTTTTTATTTTATTAGGGGGCTTAGATTTGGTGTAATTAGTTTAAAATTCTTGTAATATTTTTTTATTTTTTGTAATTTAGTGGGGGTTTTTTGTACTATAGTTTAGTTTATTTAATTGTATTTTATTTTAGATACTTGTAGTTAATTTATTTAATTAATTTATTGATAGTGTAGTGTTAGGTGTATTTGTAACTTAGGTTAGGATTTATTTTACAGGTAATTTTGTAATTATTTTAACTAGGTTGCTATTAAATAGTTATTGACTATTTAATAGCTATTGTACCTAGTTAAAATAAATACAAAGTTGCCTGTAAAATAAAAATAAATCCTAAAATAGCTACAATGTAATTATTAATTATATTGTAGCTATCTTAGGGTTTATTTTATAGGTAAGTATTTAGTTTTAAATAGGAATAATTTAGTTAATAATATTAATATTATTTAGATAGGGGTGTTAGGGTTAGACTTAGGTTTAGGGGGTAATATATTTAATGTAGGTGGTGGCGGTGTAGGGGGGTCAGATTAGAGGTTAATATATTTAATGTAGGTGGCAGCGGTGTAGGGGGTACAGATTAGAGGTTAATATATTTAATGTAGGTGGTGGCGGTGTAGGGGAGTCAGATTAGGGGTTAATAAATTTAATGTAGGTGGCAGCAGGGTCAGGGAGTGGCGGTTTAGGTGTTAAACACTTTATTTAGGTGTGGCGGGGTCAGGGAGTGGCAGTTTAGGGGTTAATACATATAATGTAGGTGGCGGTGGGCTCCGGAAGCGGTGATTTAGGAGTTAATACTAGGATAGGTTTATTGCGGTGTGGGCTATGGCGGTTTAGGGCTTAATAATTAGGCTTATTGCATTGTGGGGGGTTGTCGGTCTAGGGGTTAATACATTTATTATTAGGAGTGAGAGGGGGGATTGCGGATATAGGGGTATACATGTCGGGCTTATTTTTGGGAGGCAGGTTAGACAGTTATGGGAGATTTAATATTTTAGTTACTTTTTTAGGCGCAGGCAGTTTCTAAAGTGCCGTAAATCACTGGTGACTCCAGAAATTTGTAGTTACGCTCATTTCTGGACATCGCTAGTTTATCCGACTTACGGCACTTTAGCAACTGCCGGCGGGGTATATGTAATACCCCGATGTGTGAGGTGAAACTATGGGCAGCGCGGGTTCCTTCGCTTGCGGCGAAAACTATGCCGTATATCGGCTCGCGCCCAAGGTTTCTATCTGCACCCACCCTTTGGAATAATCTTCTTCGTGGCCACAGCATTACAGAACTCTTTGTAGAGAGATGGCTAACTTATATGAGCTGAGGTGAGGGACACCTAGGCCTCCCTGAGCTGGCACCTTGTAGATTGTACTTTTATTGATTTGTGGTGGTCTACGATGCCAAATGTAATCATTCATTATCTTTTGTAATATGTCTATTTCCCTGGAGATGTTTTGAATGGGGACAGTCTGGAGTATATACAGTGCTTTGGGCAACAATACCATTTTAGCTGCTTGAATCCAGCCTAGCCAAGATATGTTTTTTAAAAGTCAAGAAGAGGTCATAGAATGAAATTCGTTAATCAACTCCCCGTAATTATGTTTACGTGTGTTTTGTCTATCAGGTGTTAGAAAGATACCCAGATACTTTAGATGTTTAGTTTGTACTTTAAGGGGGCAATGTGTCTTAATGTCCTCTAGGGTCTGCTGTGATACATTAACTGGTAAAAATTCAGATTTTGACATGTTAACTGAAAAATTAGAGACCGTTCTTAAGTGGGAAAATTCTGTCATGGCATGCGTTATAGAGTTTAGGGGATCAGTCACTGTTAATAATAGATCATCAGCATAAATAGCTAACTTATGGTGTCTGTCCTATTTGTATACCTTGTATTTGAGAATTCACTCTGATCTTAATATTAAGAGGTTCTAAAGAAAGGAGGAATAGTAAAGGTGAAAGTAGGCACCCCTGTCTGGACCCATTTCTTATTTCCAAAGTATCAGATAGTGTCCCGTTTACCTTTACCTGAGCCATAGGATTAGTATATAGGGCCATTATTGTTTGCATAAACGAGATAGGAAAGTTAAACCATCTAAGTGTTACGTATAGGTATGTCCAGTCAAGTCGGTCAAAAACCTTCTCGGTGTCGGTAGAGAGAAATATGGCCGGGGTTCCCGTTGTAGAAATATACTCCTAGATTTAGAGATTTGTTGGTAAAGACTCGCGGTGCTAACGCTCCTTTTTTTTCCAGCGCACCCTTAAGACAACGCTGGTATTTAGAGTTGTCTGAATGGCTGCGTTAGCCTCAGAAAAGGGAGCGTTGAGCATAATTTAGCTCCACTTCAACCCTCAATACCAGCGTTACTTACGGTAGCGGAAACAATGGAAACAATGGGGCTGAGCTGGCTGAAAAAACCTAACACCTGCAAAAAAGCAGCGTTCAGCTCCTAACGCAGCCCCATTGTTTCCTATGGGGAAACACTCTCTAAGTCTACACCTAACACCCTAACATGAACCCCGAGTCTAAACACCCCTAACCTTACACTTATTAACCCATAATCTGCCGCCCCCGCTATCGCTGAAACCTGCATTATATTATTAACCCTTAATCTGCCGCTCCGTACACCGCCACAACCTACATTATACCTATGAACCCCTAATCTGCTGACCCTAACATCGCCGACACCTATATTATATTTATTACCCCCTAATCTGTCCCCCCCAACGTCGCCGCCACCTACCTACAATTATTAACCCCTAATCTGCCGACCGGACATCGCCGCCACTATAATAAATGTATTAACCCCTAAACCGCCGCACTCCTGCCTCGCAAACACTATAATAAATTTTATTAACCCCTAATCTGCCCTCCCTAACATCGCCGCCACCTACCTATAAATATTAACCCCTAATCTGCTGCCCACAACATTTAATAGCTACCTAGTTAAAATAATTACAAAATTACCTGTAAAATAAATCCTAACCTAAGTTATAAATGCACCTAACACTAAAGTATCAATAAATTAATTAAATTACCTGCAATTAGCTAAACTAAAATACAATTAAATAAACTAATCTATAATATAAAAAAAACACAAAATTACAGAAAATAAAAAAAATTACAAGAAGTTTAAACTAATTACACCTAATCTAAGCCCCCTAATAAAATAAAAAAGCCCCCCAAAATAATAAAATGCCCTACCCTATTCTAAATTACAAAGTAATCAGCTTTTTACCAGCCCTTAAAAGGGCTTTTTGCGGGCATTGCCCCAAAGTAATCAGCTCTTTTACCTGTAAAAAAAACACCTCCCCAATATTAAAACCCACCACCCACATACCCCTACTCTAACCCACCCAAACCCCCCTTAAATTACCCTAACACTAAACCCCTGAAGATCTCCCTATCTTGAGTCGTCTTCACCCAGCCGAGCCGAATTCTTCATCCAAGCGGAGCAAGAAGAGGTCCTCCATCCGGTAGAAGTCTTCATCCAAGTGGCGTCTTCTATCTTCATCCATCCGGAGCGGAGCCATCTTCCATCCAGCCGACGCAGAGCCATCCTCTTCAACCGACGGACTAACAACGAATGACGGTTCCTTTAAGGGACGTCATCCAAGATGGCGTGCCTCGAATTTCAATTATCTGATAGGATTCTATCAGCCAATTGGAATTAATGTAGGAAAAATCGGCTGATTGGCTGATTTAATCCTAATTAAAGTAGGAAAAATCAGATTGGCTGATTCAATCAGCCAATCGGATTGACCTCACATTCTATTGGCTGATCAGAACAGCCAATAGAATGCGAGGTCAATCCGATTGGCTGATTGGATCAGCCAATCGGATTGAACTTCAATCTGATTGGCTGATTGAATCAGGCTGGGTGAAGACGACTCAAGGTAGGGAGATCTTCAGGGGGGGGATAGTGTTAGGTTTATTTAAGGGGGGTATGTGGGTGGTGGGTTTTAATGTTGGGGGGGGTTCTATTTTTTTTACAGGTAAAAGCTGATTACTTTGGGGCAATGCCCCGCAAAAGCCCTTTTAAGGGCTGGTAAAAGAGCCGATTACTTTGTAATTTAGAATAGGGTAGGACATTTTATTATTTTGAGGGGCTTTTTTTATTTTATTAGGGGGCTTAGATTAGGTGTAATTAGTTTAAACTTCTTGATTTTTTATTTTTTTTCTGTAATTTAGTGGGGGGGTTTTGTATTATAGATTAGTTTATTTAATTGTATTTTAGTTTAGCTAATTGTAGGTAATTTATTTAATTAATTTATTGATAGTGTAGTGTAGCTGTATTTGTAACTTAGGTTAGGATTTATTTTACAGGTAATTTTGTAATTATTTTAACTAGGTAGCTATTAAATAGTTATTAACTATTTAATAGCTATTGTACCTAGTTAAAATAAATACAAAGTTGCCTGTAAAATAAATATAAATGCTAAAATAGCTACAATGTAATTATTATTTATATTGTAGCTATATTAGGGTTTATTTTATAGGTAAGTATTTAGTTTTAAATAGGATTAATTTATTTAATTATAGTAAATTTATTTTGTTAAATTTAAATTATATTTAAGTTAGGGGGGTGTTAGGGTTAGGGTTAGACTTAGGTTTAGGGGTTAATAACTTTATGATAGTAGCAGCGACGGTGTGGGCGTCAGATTAGGGGTTAATGTTTGTAGGAAAGTGGCGGCGATGTTAGGGAGGGCAGATTAGGGGTTAATAACATTTATTATAGTGTTTGCGAGGCGGGAGTGCGGCGGTTTAGGGGTTAATACATTTATAATAGTGACGGCAATGTCCGGTCAGCAGATTAGGGGTTAATAATTGTAGGTAGGTGGCGGCGACATTGGGGGGGCAGATTAGGGGTTAATAAATATAATGTAGGTGTCAGCGATGTTAGGGGCAGCAGATTAGGGGTTAAAAAAATTATTATAGGGTTTGCGATGTGGGGGGGCCTCAGTTTAGGGGTTCATAGGCAGTTTATGGGTGTTAGTTTACTTTATAGCACAGTAGTTAAGAGCTTTATGTTCCTGCGTTAGCCCATAAAACTCTTAACTACTGACTTTTTTTAACGGTAGGAGTCTTGTCGGTAGAGGCTCTACCGCTCACTTCTTCCAAGACTCGTAATACCATCGTTAGGCAAATCCCATACAAAAGATAGGATACGCAATTGACGTAAGGGGATCTGCGGTAGCCTAGAGTCACGGAAAGAAAGTGAGCGGTAGACCCTTTCCTGCCTGACTCTAAAAAGCAGCGTTAGGATCCCTTAACGCTGCTTTTGACGGCTAACGCCAAACTGTAAATCTAGGCGATAGTCAATACGGTTGAGGACTTTAACAGTCTGATCCTTCGTATCACTGGCAGGCATGAAGCCTGTCTGGTCCTGATGTATTATCGGATTTAAGCAAGGAAATTAGTCTAAAGTTGGCCGGGGTATCTGGGGCCTTGTCTGGTTTTTCTAGCACTGTGCTGTTTGCTTGCAACATTGTGTCTGGGAACGGAAGATTGTCTGAAATGGAATTGAATAGGGAAGTTAGATATGGAGCGAGGAATATTGAAAAGGTTTTATAATAAAGGTCAGAAAATCCATCTGGACCCGGCTCCTTATTAGGTTTTAGGTTTTTGATTGCTTCTAGAACCTCCCTGGAATTAATTGGCTGATCTAGGATCCTTTTATGATCTACAGTTAATTGTGGTATCTGCACTTGTTCTAAATATTGTTGGCATTTTTGAAGATGAACCTGAGTGTCCCTATCCGGGAACAAGTTATACAATTTGTGATAAAAGACTTTAAATTCCTCAGCTATTGAGCAAGTATCTTCAAAATGTCTGCCTGTCTTGGTTTTTACCGATTGGATGTAGGTGTTTTGTTGCCTTTTTTAATGCTCTAGCTATCTACCTTCCAGATTTGTTTCCTTCCCTATAAAACATCTGTTGAAAGGACAGCAATTGTTTTTAAGTATTTATCTGAAGCATTCTGTTTAACTGGTCTCTTTTAATGTTAAGATTTTCTAGAATTTGAGCATCACCCGGGGAATTTTTGTGGATATAATCCAAATTTGTAATTTCTTTGGCTAGAGAGACATGTTCCTCCCTCCTTTTTTTTTGTTAATTGGGCCTTAATCTTGATACGTTCACCCCTGATGGTGCTTTTGTGGGCTTTCCACAAGGTTGTAATATTTACGTTGGGGGTATCATTTATAGAGAAATAAGATTTAATGTGTTTTGCCAGCGTTTAAACCTGCGTTTTACCTTTCAGAAGTGACTCATCCAGTCTCCACTGAAAGGCTCTAAGAGGGACTGAAGGCCAGGCTATTCTGCAGGAGACTAGGGAATGATCTGACCAAGTAGTGTGTAGTATGTTAGTCTCTTTTGAATAGGATGAAACTAAATGATCCACAAAAATGTAATCTAATCTAGAATAACATGTATTTGGATTAGAAAAAAAGGTGAAATCTCTTTTTTGTGGGTTTAAATATCTCCAAGTGTCATGGACCCCTAATAATTTCAGGTTTTGCCAAATGTTCTTCAGGTAGGGAATTTTAATTCTTGTGTCCGGGTTAGTACAGTCTACCAGGGGGTTGAGAGCCACATTCAGATCGCCACCCATTATCAGTGGGCCTTTTGTATGCACAATGATAAAATTAGTGATAGAATTAATGAATTTGCTTTGACTCTTATTAGGGGCATAAAGGTTGACTAGAGTGATTGCCTTGCCAAAGAGAATTCATGTGATGCATAAAAATCTCCCTTCTTTATCGTGTTCCATATGGGTCTTAGTAAAGGGGATGGACTTATGAATTAATATGCTAACTCCATTAATTTTCTTAGAGGAATTAGAACTATGAAAGTGCTGTGGGTAATTTGAAGAGTAAAACCTAGGTATATGTTTAGTTTTAAAGTGCGTTTCTTGGAGCATAAGAATATGGCATCCCTTTCGTTGTAAGTCCAGCAAGGTCATTCTGCCTTTACTAGGACAGTTTAACCCCTTAGTGTTTTGTGTAAGAATAACCAGATCTTGCATTTACACATTTTATCAGCTTCCTGCACTTCCCTGAAATAAAGAATGAGTACAAATTACTGAAAACAAATAAAATGACATTGGAAAAACATAACCAACTTCTTCCTGACCCTTCACAAGGAAGGGTATAAACATGACATGTCAAAAATAGGGAGAATAATTCTCATAACTGGCTGAGACTATGTAAATTGCTAGAGAAAAATTCAAATAATACTTGAAAACAGTAAAAGGGAACTGTCTGGTACCCAAACCCTATTCCTGTAACAGAAATTAGCAATAGTAAACATGTTTGGTAGTAAGGAAAGACAGACCCCACCTTTAACTACCTATTTAAAAAACAATAAAAGCAACATGCACACCACAAATTGGAAAACATCTTGAGAAAGATCTCCGGGCACATCTCCTGAAAAGGAAAAACAAAAAGAATTAAGGATACTGTCCAGCATGGGCAAGATCACCCCTTCTCGGGCATTAGGGATTGACTGCTTGGGATGTGACTGCGTGTCTTTCTTTGTTGCACTTGTTGCCATTCTTTCCTCTGGGGCAGTGGGACACCACTAACCCCGTGACCTGCTGATCCAATGTAACTCCCATTTTATGAGGGTTCTTTGTGAGAGATTTGCATATAGTTGGAGGTCCGCATTCTCATATTTGACAGGTTGCTGTTCCAGAGCAAGTCTCATTATATCCTCTTTTACTTGGTAATTCGTGATGTGAACTATCACATCCCTGTGGGGGTTGTGAATCTAACGGTTTAGGGCAAATCGCTCTGTGGGCCCTGTCTATGTCGAATTTAGCTGGTACTTCTGCCTGTTTAATAAAGCTAAAAAGATCCTATGAGGCCTATTTATCAAGCCGTCAACTGTGCTGCATTCACCGGCACCAATACGCTCGCCTGACATCACCTAACATCTCAGCCGCGGACCTGAATACGATCTCCAAATTTAACAAAAAAGCTGTCAAAAAGCCGTGCACCAAGTACGGGGTGATGAGCAGCGGACTGTTAACTAACAGTCATCGATCTCGCTGCTCTTCGGCTTTTTCACAGCTTTATTTGTATACTGTCACTAAACACCGCCATTATACTAAACTGTTTAACCCCTATCCCGCCGATCCCTGACCTCTCCACAACTAAATAAAGTTATTAACCCCTAAACCGCCGCTCCCGGAGCCCACCACAACTCTAATAAACTTATTAACCCCTATCCCGCCGCTCCCGAACCCCGTCGCCACCTACATTATGTTCTTAACCCCTAATCTGCCGCCCCCTACACTGCCGCCACCTACATTATGTTCTTCACCCCTAATCTACCGCCCCCTACACCATGTTCTTAACCCCTAATCCTCCACCCCCTACACCGCTGCCACCTACATTATGTTATTAACCCCTATCCCGCCGCTCACAGAGCACAACACAACTAAATAAAGTTATGAATCCCTAAACCGCCAGCCCCCCACATCACCATAAACTAAATTAACCTATTAACCCCTAAACCTAACAACCCGCTAACTGTACATTTAATATTAACTCATCCCTATCTTATAATAAATTTAAACTTACTCTATTAAATTAATAATTTACCTACCCTAACTGTTATACTAAAATTACATCAAACTATATTAAACTATTAATTAATCTACCATAACTGTTATACTAAATTACATTAAACTATATTAAACTAATAATTAATCTACCCTAACTATTATACTAAAATTTCAGTAAACTACAAATTAAATTAACTATATTATATATTGAAACACCTAACCCTACTCAAATAATTTAAATCTACACTAAAAATTACAAAAAACTAACAACTTCCTGCAATAACATTTTCCCCCATCCGATGCAGAGAGAGCCACTCTGTGGCCCTTTCTGCACCGGGCATCGATGGCCGCAATCGGCGGTTGGGAGCCGACGTGGGAGGCGGTTGGGCGGCCATCGATGGATGACTGAAGAATGAGGGGGGCGGGGGCCGTGGTTGGTGGGGGCGCGCATGGAGGGCAATGGGCGGGCGCGTGCATGGGGAGGGAGCGAGTGGGAACCGCTACACTACAGAAAAATGTGGATCAATAAGTGGGAGAAAGGGGGGGAAAAAACACAAAATGATCATTCTAAGGGATCTGGGAGGGGGTGGGGTTGGTCTAAGGGGGGGGGGGAAGCTACACTACATAAAAAAATAAAAAAATAAAATAAAAAGTATTTTATTCTAAACTGGGTACTGGCAGACAGCTGCCAGTACCCAAGATGGCTCCCAGTAAGGTAGAGGGGGAGGGTCAGAGAGCTGTTTGGGGGGGGATCAGGGAGGTTGGGGGCGATCCTACACAGCAGTATGTGTAAATATGCTATAATTTAAAAAAAATATATATATATACCTTTTTTAGTACTGGCAGACTTTCTGCGAGTACTTAAGATGGCGGGGACAATTATGGGATGGGGGAGGGAAGAGAGCTGTTTGGGAGGGATCAGGGGGTGTGATGTGTCAGATGGGAGGCTGATCTCTACACTAAAGCTAAAATTAACCCTGCAAGCTCCCTACAAGCTACCTAATTAACCCCTGCACTGCTGGGCATAATACAAGTGTGGTGCGCAGCGGCATTTAGCAGCCTTATAATTACCAAAAAGCAACGCCAAAGCCATATATGTCTGCTATTTCTGAACAAAGAGGAACCCAGAGAAGCATTTACAATCATTGATGCCATACTTGCAAAAGTTGTTTGTAAATAATTTCAGTGAGAAACCTAAAATTGTGAAATATTTTACGTTTTTTTTTTATTTGATCGCATTTAGAGGTGAAATGGTAGCATCAAATATACCAAGATGGGCCTATATCAATACTTGGGGTTGTCTACTACACTAAACTAAAGCTAAAATGAACCCTAGAAGCTCCCTACATGCTCCCTAATTAACCCCTTCACTGCTGGGCATAATACACGTGTGATGCGCAGTGGCATTTAGCGGCCTTCTAATTACCAAAAAGCAACGCCAAAGCCATATATGCCTGCTATTTCTGAACAAAGGGGATCCCAGAGAAGCATTTACAACCATTTATGCCATAATTGCACAAGTTGTTTGCAAATAATTTCAGTGAGAAAAGTTTGTGAAAAGATTTGTGAGAAATTTAACATTTTTTTATTTGATCGCATTTGGCGGTGAAATGGTGGCATGAAATATACCAAAATGGGCCTAGATCAATACTTTGGGTTGTCTTCTAAAAAAATATATACATGTCAAGGGATATTCAGGGATTCCTGAAAGATATCAGTGTCCCAATGTAACTAGCGCTAATTTTGATGGTTTGGACATAGCAAAGTGCTACTTGTATTTATTGCCCTATAACTTGCAAAAAAAGCAACAAACGTTTAAATATTGGGTATTTCTAAACTCAGGATAAAATTTAGAAACTATTTAGCATGGGTGTTTTTTGGTGGTTGTAGATGTGTAACAGATTTTGGGGGTCAAAGTTAGCAAAAGTGTGTTTTTTTCCATTGTTTCCTCATATTTTATTATTTTTTTATAGTAAATAATAAGATATGATGAAAATAATGGTATCTTTAGAAAGTCCATTTAATGCTGAGAAAAACTGTATATAATGTGTGTGGGTACAGTAAATGAGTAAGAGGAAAATTACAGCTAAACACAAACACTGCAGAAATGTAAAAATAGCCCTGGTCCTTCAGGGAAAGAAATTAAAAAATGGCCTTGTCCTTACGGGGTTAAAAGGACCTTTTGCGGGGCATTGCCCAAAGAAATCAGCTCTTTTACCTGTACATACAAAATACAAATACACCCCAAAAGTAAAACCCACCACCCACACAACCAACCCCCCCAAATAAAAACCTAACTAAAAAAACATAAGCTCCGCATTGCCCTGAAAAGGGCATTTGTATGGGCATTGCCCTTAAAAGGGCATTTAGCTCTATTGCAGCCCAAAACCCTAATCTAAAAATAAAACCCACCCAATACACCATTAAAAAATCCTAACACTAATCCCTGAAGATTCACTTAAAGTTTTGAAGATCCGACATCCATCCTCAAGAAGCAGCAGAAATCCTCCAAGAAGCCGGCAGAAGTCTTCATCCAAGTGGCCGAAGTCTTCATCCAAGCCCGCAGAAGTCTTCACCCAGACGGCATCTTCTATCTTCATCCATCCGGCGCGGAGCGGCTCCATCTTCAAGACATCCGACGTGGAGCATCCTCTTCTTACGACGTCTTCTTGCCGAATGAAGGTCCAAGATGGCGTCCCTTAGATTCCGATTGGCTGATAGAATTCTATCAGCCAATCGGAATTAAGGTTGAAAAATTCCTATTGGCTGTTGCAATTAGCCAATAGGATTGAGCTTGCATTCTATTGGTTTATTGGATCAGCCAATAGGATGAAAGCTCAATCCTATTGGTTGAATGCAACAACCAATAGGATTTTTTCAACCTTTATTTCGATTGGCTGATAGAATCCTATCAGCCAATCGGAATCTAAGGGACGCCATCTTCAATGACTTCATTTAAAGGAACCTTCATTCGGCAAGAAGACGTCGTAAGAAGAGGATGCTCCACGTCGAATGTCTTGAAGATGGAGCCTCTCCACGCCGGATGGATGAAGATAGAAGATGCCGTCTGGGTGAAGACTTCTGCGGGCTTGGATGAAGACTTTGGCCGCTTGGATGAAGACTTCTGCCGGCTTCTTGGAGGACTTCTGCCGCTTCTTGAGGATGGATGTCGGATCTTCAAAACTGTAAGTGAATCTTCAGGGGTTAGTGTTAGGATTTTTAAGGGTGTATTGGGTGGGTTTTATTTTAGATTAGGGCTTGGGCCACAATAGAGCTAAATGCCCTTTTAAGGGCAATGCCCATCCAAATGCCCTTATCAGGGCAATGAGGAGCTTAAATTTTTAGTTAGGTTTTTATTTGGGGGGTTGGTTGTGTGGGTGGTGGGTTTTACTGTTGGGGGGTATTTGTGTTTTTTATTTACAGGTAAAAGAGCTGATTTCTTTGGGGCAATGCCCCGCAAAAGGCTCTTTTAAGGGCAATTTGTAGTTTATTGTAGGCTAGGTTTTTTTTATTTTGGGGGAGCTTTTTTATTTTCATAGGGCCCTTAGATTAGGTGTAATTAGCTTAAATCTTTGATAATTTCTTTTTTATTTTGTGTAACTTACTGTTTATTTATTTTTTTGTAACTTAGTGGTGGTTATTTTTTGTAACTTAGTTGTTAGTTTTTTGTAACTTAGTAATTTTTACTAGTAGATTTAAATAATTTGAGTAGGGTTAGGTTTTAAATATATAATATAGTTAATTTACGCCTAGATTTAGAGTTTTGCGGCCAAAGGGGTGCGTTAGCTACGCGTGTTTTTTTTTCCCCTGCACCTTTTAAACAAAGCTGGTATTTAGAGTTCTCAGAAGGGCTGCGTTAGGCTCCAAAAAGGGAGCGTAGAGCATAATTTACTGCCACTGCAACTCTAAATACCAGCGTTGCTTACGGACACGGCCAGCTTCAAAAACGCGCTCGTGCACGATATCCCCATAGGAAACAATGGGGCAGCTTGAGCTGAAAAAAAACCTAACACCTGCAAAAAAGCAGAGTTCAGCTCCTAACGCAGCCCCATTGTTTCCTATGGGGAAACACTTCCTAAGTCTGCACCTAACACCCTAACATGTACCCCGAGTCTAAACACCCCTAACCTTACACTTATTAAACCCTAATCTGCCAACCCCGCTATCGCTGACCCCTGCATATTATTTTTAACCCTTAATCTGCCGCTTCGTACACCGCCGCAACCTACGTTATCCCTAT
This sequence comes from Bombina bombina, assembly GCF_027579735.1. NCBI lineage: Eukaryota > Metazoa > Chordata > Amphibia > Anura > Bombinatoridae > Bombina > Bombina bombina. The sequence continues at coordinate 248,097,066 of NC_069505.1, read as the reverse complement.
GTACCCCTAATCAGCTGCCCCTAACACCGCCGACCATTATATTATATTTATTAACCCCTAATCTGCCCCCCCCAATATCGCCGCTACCTACCTACAATTATTAACCCCTAATCTGCCGACCGGACCTCACCGCTACTATAATAAATGTATTAACCCCTAATCCGCCTCACTCCCGCCTCAAAAACCCTATAATAAATAGTATTAACCCCTAATCTGCCCTTCCTAACATCGCCGACACCTAACTTCAAGTATTAACCCCTAATCTGCCGACCGGACCTCGCCGCTACTCTAATAAATGTATTAACCCCTAAAGCTAAGTCTAACACTAACACCCCACTAAGTTAAATATAATTTAAATCTAACAAAATAAAATAAATCTTATTAAATAAATTATTCCTATTTAAAGTTAAATACTTAAAAAATAAACCCTAATATAGCTACAATATAAATAATAATTATATTGTAGCTATTTTAGGATTAATATTTATTTTACAGGCAACTTTGTATTTATTTTAACCAGGTACAATAGCTATTAAATAGTTAATAACTATTTAATAGCTACCTAGTTAAAATAATTACAAAATTACCTGTAAAATAAATCCTAACCTAAGTTACAATTAAACCTAACACTACACTATCAATAAATTAATTAAATAAACTTTCTTTCTTCTTATTTAATTAATTTATTGATGCAAAATCTAGGCGTTAATTTGTAGTTTAATGTAATTTTAGTATAATAGTTAGGGTAGATTAATTATTAGTTTAATATAGTTTAATGTAATTTTAGTATAACAGTTAGGGTAGATTAATTATTAGTTTAATATAGTTTAATTTAATTTTAGTATAATAGTTAGGGTAGGTTAATAGTTTAATATAGTTTATTTTAATTCTAAATGTAAGTTTATTATAAGATAGGCATGAGTTAATATTTAATATAAAGTTAGCGGGTTATTAGGTTTAAGGGTTAATAGTTTAATTTAGTTTATGGTGATCTGGTGGGCTGGCGGATTAGGGGTTAATAGGTTTAGTAAGTGCTAGTGATGTGGGAGGCCAGGGGTTTAGGGGCTAATACATTTATTTAGTTGCGGTGGGCTCCGGGAGCTGCGGGATAGGGGTTAATAACATAATGTAGGTGGTGGCGGTGTCTGGAGCGGCAGATTAGGGGTTAATAACTTTTATTTAGGTTGCGGCGGTGTCGGGACGGCAGATTAGGGGTTAATAAGTATAATGTAGGTGGCAGCGATGTCGGGGCAGCAGATTAGGGGTTAATAAGTATAATGTAGGTGGAAGTGGTGTCGGGGCAGCAGATTAGGGGTTAATAAGTATAATGTAAGTGGCGGCAATGTTGGGGCGGCAGATTAGGGGTTAATAAGTATACTGTAGGTGGCGGTGGTGTTGGGGCAGCAGATTAGGGCTTAATAAGTATAATGTAGGTGGCGGTGATGTCGGGGCGGCGGATTGAAAAGCAGGTACACTGGGCCGGAATAGTGGTTGAGCGTACCTGGTAGATATTTGTTAAATAGCAAAAGTAGTCAGTGCCGAATTTGTATTTGTAACATCTGTAGTGACGTAAGCATCGATCTGTGTCGGACTGAGACCGGCAGATCATATGTTATGTTACAAATTTCTACTTTTGCTGGTCTGTAGGCTTTGATAAATAAGGGGAATCAAGTTCTCCACAATTAAGCTGCAGAATTCCAGCGTATTTGCGGTTGACGGCTTGATAAATAGGCCTCTATAGGTATTGTTCTAAGTCTGACGCTAGGATAGCTTCCGGAAAAACCCCTGATTCTAATGTTGTGCCTCCTACTTCTATTTTCACTGGTTCTACCCTATGGCCAATCTCCAACATTTCTTTTTTAAGGTTACTTATTTCTTCTTTAATGCATTGATTTACTTGTGAGACTAGGGTAGAAAAGTCCTTTTTTGATGGTAGTGACTCAAATAGGACTTTAAGCACAGTTATGGTATCCCCTGTGACCTCAGTTTCTGATTCAGAGGAGGAGGAGGCCGCAACAGAGTCTGGGTCCTCTGTGGCGTTGATGGCTGCAGATTTAGCCTCCAAAGTTTTAAAAAAGTTGTTCACTTATGGTGTCGTATGATTTCTCTGTTTAGGGCCATTCCCCTTTCTGTTAAGGCCATGTTTTATGACTTGAACTGGAATTAGCTTGAGACTGAATCCCTTGCTGCGCTCACGTGCTTATTTTCAGTTCTACAGTATTTTGTCTTAGGTTATGACTTATCCCCTCATGACAGTGATGTCTTATTTGAAAAAAGATGGCGTGCTCCACACTACATCTGATAACTAGTGCTAGAATGGACTTTACGTATTTTCCATAGTTTCCCTCTTTCTGTAAGCGTTGACGTTTTATGGAAGTGATTTGCTGTTGAAGCCTGTTATTAAAAGGGATAAGGCTGTTTAATAGTCCATAAAAATGCAAGTGAAGCTGAGTGTGGGAATTGTGAGGCCTGTATCTAGATGCTTTACATGATGGTGCCTGGAGACTGTGGCCCTATATGTTCCCCCATATCAAAAAGCACCACTTTTCCTGTCGGCTGTTACTGCTCAGAAATAAGCTAACTTTAAGGCACTGTTGTGTGATTACGGTCCGTTATTGTTTCGGCCCATCTAGAGTGAGTCAGCCCTTCAGCCACGTGTATACTGTCCGTGCTAAATCCGACTTATATCGGCACATTAATTTCAGGGTCCCCCCCCCGTGTTTTGAGTCTTGCCCCTTTAACTGCGGCTGCACCTCTCCTTACCTCCTCATCTACTGTGGTACATGTGGCTATGAATCGCAGTGTAATATACAGTTGGGCCTCAATGAATTAGGGCCTAGATTATTCCGGCCTCTCTCACATAGCCCGCAAGTGTTACACGCTGCCCTCCTTGCTTCACAGGTGATCGTTTCCGTTAAACCGAGTCCACCGCTGCCTTTTAAGCAGCTTTTCTCTGGCTCTTTAGTAGCTTTTGTTACTTCTCAGCCAGTTTGGGCTCAGGCTCTATCTCAAGCCGTGGCCATCTCCCTGGCTGGCTAGCTCCGCCCCCCTAGGCAAACGTTTTGTTTTCTAAAGGGAGCAAGAAAAACAAAATAAAACTTTATTGATTCAGATAAAACATGCAATTTTAAACAACTTTACTTTTAGCATCTATTCTTTTTGTACTTTTGGTATCCTTTGATGAAAAGCATACCTAGGTAGGCTCAGGAGCAGGATCACTTGGAGCTTGTTGCTGATTGATGGCTATAAATATGCTTTTTATCATTGACTTAGCTGATGTGCCCAGCTAGCTCCCAGTAATGCATTGCTGCTAATTCAACAAAAGATACCAAGATAATGAAACACAAAGGCCCAAAGGCTACATGTGGCCCTATGCACTAGCTTTTGTGGCCCTAGGGATAAAATAGAACTGTAATATTTGATATAGATTTTTTGGTCCCAAGAAAAGTGGAACTAAAAATATGTGCTTTGTGGATTCTTGGTTAGTTGGCAAACATAAATGAGGGGGAGAATAGTAGATAGAGTGAACCCTGCATTATTTCCTAGACCTGACCCTGTGACACTGGACATTGTTACTAAACGTGTTAATTGTGTGTTCAATATCTATAAACATGTGACTTAAAGGGACAGTAAAAAATAAATCTTCATAATTCAGACAGAGCATATCATTTTAAACTCGTTGTCACTGGTTGCGGCTCTAGGATTAAACATTGGGTCGCGATGACATATAGAGATTGCGCTAAGGTCAGGTGGGGAGTAGCTACCGGGCAAGGGATCTAAACTTCCTAAAAAACTACAGACAAACACAAGTAGAGACTCAAGGTGCTGGTTAAAAGGCAAGGTAAAAACCAACTTTTATTCGTAACATAAGTTACAAAGCATAGCATAAAAAATGCCAAACGGATGCTAGGCAGACATGGACATACAAACAGGAGTGTGTCTGACACGTTTCGCGCCTCCTACAGGTGCTTAATCATAGACATAATTCCCTAAGGAGTATGCTCACTTATATACCCATGGATGTAACCCCTTGTATACAAGAAGTTAATTAAAAACAAAATTACATGACTGTTTGGAATTTATGATAAAGGGCACTTCATTTACAGGTTATGTAAAACACATCAATACAAAATGTATTATTCAGTGTTTATCACATATTCACCACTTAAGGTATTTAAATGGGATTTAGTTTACACATAATTCAATCCCATATTTCTTAAATAGATTAAATTAAAGATAGGTATTGACCTGGACTGTAGAAGATGTATCTGTATACACACATTTGTGTTAGGGGGATATGGATATATATCTATATATATATATATATATATATATATATATATATATATATATATATATATATACATGAATGTACACATAAATAGGTATACACATGTCCATATACAATTAGGAAAGAACAGGAGATGTTAGTAGTAAACATAATGATATCATATCATTTTAAACAACTTTCCAATTTACTTTATTATGTAATTTGCTTAGTTCTCTCTGTATCCTTTGTTAAAAATATACCTAGGTAGGCTTAGTCAGCAGCAATGCACTACTGGGAGCTAGCTGCTTATAGGTGGCTGCTCATACCGTATATGTATGATGTGTTCAGCTAGCTCCCAGTAGTCCATTGCTGCTTCTTTAACAAATGAAGCCAAAAGAATGAAGCTAATGTAATAATACAAGTAAAATAGAAAGTTGTTAAAATTCTATAGTCTTACAACACAAAAGCAGCGCAACTCCAATTCAAACATAATTTATTATGATAAAGAAGCAGACAAACACATATGCGCTTGCTTATAAGGAGGCGTCTCATTGTCAGTTCACATAAAGTCCCTCTTTGTGATCAGACCAACTGCATGCGTGCTGCACTGATCGCCAGCTGATCACCAGCTGATCGACAGATGATCGACAGATGATCGACAGACGATTGCCATATGATTGCCAGCTGATCGCCATATGATTGCCAGCTGATGGCCATATGATTGCCAGCTGATCAACATATGATCAACATATGATCGGCAGATGATCGCCATATGATCACCAGATGATCAGTAGTTTCAAACACAGCACGCTGAAGTGAGGTCCTGCTGTTATCACCTCCTACATGGGGCCCAGGGACTGGCATGATATGAAATCAAGCTGATCCTTAACCAGTGGCACACACACAAACACACGGACCACAGCGGATATCCGGACACTGTAGGATCATGAAGGCTTATCATGGAGACTGACTTCATGTGAATTGACAATGAGACATGTTTGATGTATTGTGATGAGACGCCTTTTTATTCATCTTTTAAAGGGACATGAAACCCAAATATTTTCTTTCATGATTTAGGTAAAACATCTGGAATTGGAAAAAACAGAGGCACTAGAATGGCCTAGTACCATCACAACAGGTGATTATACAAGTATAACGCCTAGATTTAGAGTTCTGCGGCCAAAGGGGTGCGTAGCTAACGCTGGCTTTTTTCTGGCCGCACCTTTTAAATACCGCTGGTATTGAGAGTTCACAGAATGGCTGCGTTAGGCTCCAAAAAAGGAGCGTAGAGCATATTTAACGCAACTTCAACTCTCGATACCAGCGGTGCTTGCTTATTTTTTGTACTTTAGTTAGTTTATTTCATTGTATTTATTTGTAGATATTGTATTTAATTAATTTATTGATAGTGTAGTGTTAGGTTTAATTGTAACTTAGGTTAGGATTTATTTTACAGGTAATTTTGTAATTATTTTAACTATTTTAGCTATTAAATAGTTCTTAACTATTTAATAGCTATTGTACCTGGTTAAAATAAATACAAAGTTACCTGTAAAATAAATATAAATCCTAAAATAGCTATAATATAATTATAATTTATATTGTAGCTATATTAGGGTTTATTTTACAGGTAAGTATTTAGCTTTAAATAGGAATAATTTATTTAATAAGAGTTAATTTATTTCGTTAGATTTAAATTATATTTAACTTAGGGGGGTGTTAGGGTTAGGGTTAGATTTAGCTTTAGGGGTTAATCCATTTATTACAGTAGTGGCGAGATTCGGTCAGCAGATTAGGGGTTAATAATTGAAGTTAGGTGTCGGCGATGTTAGGGAGGGCAGATTAGGGGTTAATACTATTTATTATAGGGTTATTGAGGCGGGAGTGAGGCGGATTAGGGGTTAATAACTTTATTATAGTAGCGGTGAGATCCGTTCGGCAGATTAGGGGTTAATAAGTGTAGGCAGGTGGAGGCGACGTTGAGGGGGGCAGATTAGGGGATAATAAATATAATATAGGGGTCGGCGGTGTTAGGGGCAGCAGATTAGGGGTACATAAGGATAACGTAGGTGGCGGTCGGCAGATTAGGGGTTAAAAAAATTTAATCGAGTGGCGGCGATGTGGGGGGACCTCGGTTTAGGGGTACATAGGTAGTTTATGGGTGTTAGTGTACTTTAGAGCACAGTAGTTAAGAGCTTTATAAACCGGCGTTAGCCCAGAAAGCTCTTAACTACTGACTTTTTTCTGCGGCTGGAGTTTTGTCGTTAGATTTCTAACGCTCACTTCAGCCAAGACTCTAAATACCGGAGTTAGAAAGATCCCATTGAAAAGATAGGATACGTAATTGACGTAAGGGGATCTGCGGTATGGAAAAGTCGCGGCTGCAAAGTGAGCGTTAGACCCTTTAATGACTGACTCCAAATACCAGAGGGCGGTAAAAACCAGCGTTAGGAGCCTCTAACGCTGGTTTTGACGGCTACTGCCCAACTCTAAATCTAGGCCTAACAAATGGATACTCACAGACGTGATGCACCCAATGGTGAAAGTGGGACGGGCTGGAACTTCTCAGTAGTCCAGCTCATTGAATCAAGGCAAGCAGCTGCACAGATTGGGATGCTTCCAGATCACTCTCAAACAGTTCCTGTAAGGGGATAGAAAGGAACCACCAAAGCCCAATACAGTTTGGAATAAAGAGAATGTGATGTTCAAGGTCGCATTTGAGCACCTCCAGGTGCAATACAGGTAGGCTGGGACTTCTCAGCCGCCCAGCAGATTGATCTCCAGTGACAAACAGGTTTTGCTCCAATCCACAGAATATAAAATGACAAGGTCCCAAAAGGCAGCAAGTGTATATAATAAAGCAATGCTTTATTTAAAAACAACGCGTTTCTCAGCCTCAGTAGGGCTGTTTCCTCAGGCTATTATACCCATTTTTCTTTATTTAGGTAGAACATACAATTTTAAACAACTTTCCAGTTTCCTTCCATTATCACATTTGCTTCATTCTCTTAATATCATTTGTTGAAGGAGCAGCAATGCACTACTGGTTTCTAACTGAACACATGAGCCAATGACAATCGGTATATATATGCAGCAACCAATCAGCAGCTAGAACCTAGGTTCTTTGCTGCTCCTGAGCTTACCTAGATAGTCCTTCCAGCAAAGGATAACAAGAGAATGAAGCAAATTAAATAATAGAAGTACATTGGAAAGTTGTTTACAATTGTATTCTCTATTTGAATCACGAATGTCTAATTATGACTTTACTGTCCTTTAAGTAAGTGCATATGTGTTTGTGCACTTCATTATCATAACAAATTATCTTTGAATTGCTGCTTTTGTGTTGTAAGACTGTTCGGGATTGGTACACGAAATTATGGAACACCTCATCTGCAGCCAATTGAAAACTTTCATTACTGTGGAGAAATTTTGAGTGCAATTATCACTGGGAACTTTGATGTTTTTTAAATATTTGAATCATTTCATGAATTTTATATAAACATTTATTATGCACATTTCTTGCTGGACTATTATTTGTTTCATTATAGAGGAGAGTTTTATACATTTTTTTTATCATATTGTTAAAATTGTGTAAAATTTGAGGTTTAATGTCCCTTTAAAGGGACACTAAACCCAATTTTTTTTTCTTTCATAATTCAGATAGAGCAGTAATTTTAAGCAACTTTCTAATTTACTCCTACTATCAATTTTCTTTGTTCTCTTGCTATCTTTATTTAAAAAGCAGGAAGTTAAAGCTTAGGAGCCAGCCCATTTTAGGTTCAGCACCCTGGATAGCGTTGCTTATTGGTGACTACATTTAGCAAACCAATAAATAAGCATAACCCAGGTTCTGAACCAAAAATGGGCCGGCTCTTAAGCTTTACATTTCTGCTTTTTAAATAAAAATAGAAAGAGAAGGAAGAAAACTTGATAATAGGACTAAATTAGAAAGTTGCTTAAAATTGCTCCTCTATCTGAATCATGAAAAAAAATGTGGGTTTAGTGTCCCTTTAAGGCTTCTAAAATATTGATTTGCAGCTCTCGCTAGGAAATCGGTCCTCATTGATGTAAACCATAGAAACAAAGGCAACATTGTTTTATTTATTAAATGAAAGTACATTTTCACCATATGTTTTATTTCTTCTAAAAAAACAAGATATGATTTGTGTGGGCAAATCACAGAGAAAAAAAAACGTTACATCCATAGGTAAAGGACTAAAAAGAGCTCTAGCATAGGGGGTAAATTACTTGACAGGGAGGGAGTAAACTGAGTTAAAGTCCTCTAAAAGTCACATCAGAAATATTTAGAAATGTTAAAGGGACATAAAAAACTAAATTATTCCTTAATGATTAAGATAGAACGTACAACTTTAACCCCTTAATGACCGCAGCACTTTTCCATTTTCTGTCCGTTTGGGACCAAGGCTATTTTTACATTTTTGCAGTGTTTGTGTTTAGCTGTAATTTTCCTCTTCCTCATTTACTGTACCCACACATATTATATACCGTTTTTCTCGCCATTAAATTGACTTTCAAAACATACCATAATTTTCATCATATCTTATAATTTACTATAAAAAACATTATAAAATATGAGGAAAAAATGGAAAAAAACTAATTTTTTCTAACTTTGACCCCCAAAATCTGTTACACATCTACAACCACCAAAAAACACCCATGCTAAATAGTTTCTAAATTTTGTCCTGAGTTTAGAAATACCCAATGTTTACATGTTCTTTGCTTTTTTTGCAAGTTATAGGGCCATAAATACAAGTAGCACTTTGCTATTTCCAAACCACTTTTTTTCAAAATTAGCGCTAGTTACATTGGAACACTAATATCTTTCAGGAATCCCTGAATATCCATTGACATGTATATATTTTTTTTTAGAAGACATCCCAAAGTATTGATCTAGGCCCATTTTGGTATATTTCATGCCACCATTTCACCGCCAAATGCGATCAAATAAAAAAAATTGTTCACTTTTTCACAAATATTTTCACAAACTTTAGGTTTCTCACTGAAATTATTTACAAACAACTTATGCAATTATAGCATAAATGGTTGTAAATGCTTCTCTGGGATCCTCTTTGTTCAGAAATAGCAGACATATATGGCTTTGGCTTTGCTTTTTGGTAATTAGAAGGCTGCTAAATGCCCCTGCGCAAAATACGTGTATTATGCCCAGCAGTGAAGGGGTTAATTAGTGAGCATGTAGGGAGCTTCTAGGGTTAATTTTAGCTTTAGTGTAGTGTAGTAGACAACCCCAAGTATTGATCTAGGCCCATTTTGGTATATTTCATGCCACCATTTCACCGCCAAATGCGATCAAATTAAAAAAAAGTTAATTTTTTCACAATTTTAGGTTTCTCACTGAAATTATTTACAAACAGCTTGTGCAATTATGGCACAAATGGTTGTAAATGCTTCTCTGGGATGCCCTTTGTTCAGAAATCTAGGAGGATAGAAAAACAAGGGGCGCCAACATAGTGTGAATCAGTTTGGAGAACTGGAAAACAGTAGTTATAATAAAATCTACTCACAAGTGGAGTGGCACCTAGAACCAACTGGGTGCATACAGGCAGGCTGACATTCAGGACCAGCAGTCAGTACGCTGGGGGTCTCACCCGGGAGACCTGTGGGTGGGTCAGATGAGGTAGATGGAGTCGGCTGTGTGTCGTCTGGTGAGCCGGATCGCCACTGTGGAAGTCCAAAGGGCTGTGTTGTTTATCCCAAAAGGGTAGCTGCTCACACGATCAGCCTTGTTTCCAAACGAATTTCCAATATCAGTGTATGGAACAAAGGGATAAAAACCAAACTGGGTATAACCACTGCAAACTGTGGTAATATTAAAAAGGCACAGAAAACCGGGTCTGTCTAAAAACAAGTATTTAATTGCTACGCGTTTCTCAGTCCGTAAAGGACCGTTTCCTCAGGCATATACAAAGGTGTTCAACAGGCTACCATTTATACCTGACAGTGACCCGGAATCAAAATGTGGAGGTCATCTCCAAAGAATTGACAATAAAATGTTAAAAAACAAAAATACAATAAAAAATGGAACATGTATCAAAATTGTGTTTGAGCAGCAATCAGATAATATATTCATATCATGAAAAAACAAAAAACAAAAAGAACAAACATAAAAACAGCATGTATTTGCATTGATGAGTAACACCTGTGATAGTGTTTCTGAAAAAAAAAAAAAAAAAAAAAAAAAGCTGAACCTGTGTATGTATCCTATCCTATAGATAAACATGGTGTCACCTCAAAAGACTATTGGGTTATATGAAAATAAGATCCCAATGGTGACTATTGTTTAGTGTGCAAAACAAATCTGTATATAATCAATAAAGAATATATATAAACTAGAAAAAAATATATATATGTTTTCCTCTGGGTTGGGCTCGAACCCTTGACCTTGTGTATGCTAGGCTTTTACTGATCTAAAAGAGCTATTCAGATATGACAACAAATGAGATTGATATCACTCGTAATATACTAAACAATAGTAGATAATGTGGATGTATTAGAAATATGAGTTTGCAGAAAACATTGTTCTTGTAAAGAGCCCTCATATCTTATATTCTAGAAAACAAAAATAAGATGGTTATGGTCGATAGATTCTAGATAGAACAAGAAAAATGGTCTTTTATGTATCTAGATAATGATTTAAGGAACACTATCTCAAACTAGCGGTCCCAAATATAAATTAAATATCTATGTAAATGTTGAAGGTGTTGGATGATGATTAAATGAAAGAATATAGCAATCCTTGTTTGGAGAGATATAAATACGCTATATGCTAGCTTTTGTAATACTGGTAGAAAAGTGATGTAAAAATGGTAAAAAATGGTCCATGGAAAAAACCTATTGAGAAATATTAGAAAATTGTGTATATTAAAAAATCTAATGATATACTGCTAAAAAAGTGTATATATATAAAAAGAACCTTAGTTTAAAGCATATATTTTTACTAAATGCTAGCTGTGAAGGTTCTAGTGATACTGCTCATGATATTCTTTTTCTAAACTCATATTGATAAATTGTTTCAAATATTTTGGGTGGGATACGAACCCATGTCTATATATGTAAGGACCCCATGTTTAGTCCGATGAGCTATCTGGAAATAGCAAAGTATATAGGAATCTTAGTGTGGTTGACTCTAAACTAATCGATATAACATTAAAAATGCTGTACAATAATAGGAGTGATTCAACTCATTGATTCTCAGTGTTTGTGTGTATCTCTGATGGTGATGTCTTGATTGATAAATGTATTAGAAAATGTTGTAGAGAATCTATTGATGTAAACTGGATATGTATATGAGATCTAAATATGATGTATGTATCTGAGAAAATGTCGTAATAATGAATGTCTGAAAAATATCGTTGGAAATCTGTTGTTGTAAACTGAATGTAGTATGTAATGTGATCTCTGCAAAGGACGGACTTATATGAAAGCAGCCAAATCAACATTGGCATTCAAACCCAGTGGATACAAAGTTTTGAGTTTATGTATCCAGTAAGTTTCTAATTGTCTAAGTTTAATTAGACGATCATAATCAGTGGATGGAGGTACATGGTCTATCGGAATTATTTAGACACTAAATTTCTAAAATGCAGTCTAAGGATGATAGAAACAAAAAACGGTCCAACTATATCCTACAAAGTAGTACTGTGACCATAGAAACATATTCTGATCCCAATATTCTTAAATCTATGAAAGATTTGTTCCATCTGCTTGAAGAGGAACTAATGAAAGAACACCGGCACTGGTGGGATCTTAAAACTCTAGAAAAATATTTAGAAATCAAACAGATTCCCAGAGGTTTGCGGATTTTAAAACATTGTTCTTTTAAAGAAGATAAGGACCTCCTAGAAAGTTGGTACAAAGCCCTAGATGAATGCTCATTTAGTCTAATTAAAATCTTAATAGATCATAGAAAAAAATTCACTGATGAGTGTAGTCACAACATAGAAAAAATTCAGAAAGACTTACAGGTACATGTCAATAATCCAGAATATTCAAATACTTTAAAAGAAATCAATGACCGCACTGATAAATACCAAGATGAGATTGTTTCAAACAAAAGCAAAAAACTACAAAGGGACCAATTAGATTATAACAATGATCAAGTATATACTTTCAATAGAATAGAGAAAGACAAGTATATACCTCCACCTAAAGTTAACAGTAGGGGACATCAGAACTCTTATGTTCCTAGAAAAACAGAAGGTCAGAACTGGACTACAGTCCAAAACAAAGGTTATCAAAGAGAACATTTTAGAAATCAGAGTAACACACATCATACAAATGGAAATTATAGATATGATCAACATGACAATTACAGACCAAATCACGCAGCAAATCAGAGCAATTATGGACCAAGAATTCACCAATCAAACACAAACAAACATACATCATATCATCACCATGGGACCTATCAAAGTCAATTCCATGGGAATAAGAATAACACCTACAAACCACGCTATAACTCTCCATACCAAGGCCCTATGCCCTATTCACATCCAAACACACACAAAAATACCTTCAATCAGGGCTCAAAAGATGAGTATTTACAACAGAATCATAGAACACTTTTAGAAAGACCACATGACCAGACACCAAAATCAAACATTTCTTTCGAACATCAGAATAGATTTGGCATTTTAGCATCGATTTCTGATGGAGAAAATATGCCCAGCACTTCACATGAATACTCTTCATCTTTTTTAGAGAACGGCCACAACCAAAACAGATTATTTTTTCTGCACACCAATTTAGAAAATCAAAGAAAAAGACCATTCCCTTTAGACCAAGAGGTGCAAGAGGAAGGGGTCTTTCAGCCCAAAAAGAGAAACTTTCCAAATTAGAACATGGTATATTTAATTTGTCATCACATACTTTAACCACCAATGAAAAAAGAGTCCTTCACAAGGGTCTCTCCTATTGTCCACCCAATCCCCACAACTTATATCATCTGTTTGTTGATGTCAACAAATTTACAAGAAAATTATCTTTGCAAAAATTTTTTGCACAGAAAAAACTCAAACAACAAAAACATACACACAAGGATAATACACAGCCTATTTTAGTGAACAGTATGAACCCCAACAGAAATATGCAAGTGATATATTCAGAAACAGAGGGCCTAACTACTCATCTGTTTGAAGATTACATCCACACAGACATAAAGGTTAAATCCCAATTTATACCATCACTATCAACTAATCATTATATTGAACTATTTCAAAGATCAGTCATTGAAGATCTAGAGAAATTATCCAAAAATCAAAAGAAACAATACTATTTTCATAAAAGTGAACAAATAGCTTTACATACTTTGGCCAATAACAGAAATTTGATAATCAGGGATGCCGACAAGGGCGGTGGTATTGTCTTACAAGACATTGGTGACTATTTAAAAGAGGCAAATAACATTTTAACAGATACAAACTATTACAGAGAAATCATGTTCAATCCCACTAATACCTTTATAAAGGGATATAATGATCTGATACAGAAAGGAATTGCAACAGGCATTTTGAACAAAGAAGAAAAAGAATTTCTAAAAGTAACCAATCCTAGTGTAGCACACTATTATCACCTGCCCAAAATACATAAAAACCAAGCTAATCCACCTGGGCGCCCTATTATAGCAGGTATAGGCAATCTCACCTATAACCTATCTTTTTATATAGACCAATTTCTACAAAAATACGTGGTCAATTTACCTTCTTATATCAAAGACAGTACTCACCTTTTATACCAACTCAGAAATGTTTGCAATAACAATAACCTAATATGGATCACTTGTGATGTTGGTTCCCTCTATTCCAATATTTGTCACAACATGGGAATCAATGCGATTTTAGTTTTCCTAGAGAAAGATCTATACATGCCAGATTTTCAAAAGGAATTCATTTTGGAAGGGATAGAGTATATACTCAAACATAATTATTTTATCTTTCAGGACAAATTTTTTCTGCAAGTCAAGGGTACAGCCATGGGTACCAGGTTCGCCCCAAGTTTTGCCAATCTCTTTATGGGAATTTTTGAAGATCAATACATTTACTCTGCAAACTTTTGGGCGAACCTGGTATTCTATGGCCGTTACATTGACGATCTCATTTTTATTTTAAAAGGGGATATTGCTCTAGCCAATTCAATAGTAGAACATTTAAATAACAACCATATGGGTCTTACTTTCACAGCTAATATCCAAAATTCCTCAATAGAATACTTGGATTTATTGTTGAGCTGGGGTAGTACAGGGAATGTTGTCTCCAAAACCTTTTTCAAAAAGGTGGATAGCAACAGTTACCTTGATTATTCCAGTAACCACCACATTGGGTGGAAAAGAAATATCCCTTTTAGTCAATTCCAAAGAATTTGTCGGAATTGTTCAGAGTTAGATACCTTTGACTCACAAAGCATGATTTTGTATCAACGTTTTTTGGACAAAGGTTACCCAGCTGATTTACTTGATCGATGTTTAAAAAAAGCACAAGACTTGGATAGAGATCTCTTTTTTTAAAAGTTTGAAAATAACACAACCAATTCAAACAAAACAATTAATAGGGATGCCAATAGTGAACCTCTCTTTATAACACAATACAACAGCAATCATAAAAAAATTTGCAATATACTCAACAAACATTGGAACATTATTCAAAAGGATCCTTTTTTAAAAAATATAGTTAAGGAGAGACCTAAAATTGTTTACAGACGGGCACCAACCCTTAGGAACAAACTAGCACCTAGCAAAAGGGTAAAACACAGCCAATCATCTATAAGTAATTTGAAAAAAACACAGAGTTTTTTGAGATTATATGGTTCATATAAATGTGGCAAAAGAGGATGTAATATGTGTAAATTTATATGTTCTCAAAAAACATATATTCAGAAACAGAGGGCCTAACTACTCATCTGTTTGAAGATTACATCCACACAGACATAAAGGTTAAATCCCAATTTATACCATCACTATCAACTAATCATTATATTGAACTATTTCAAAGATCAGTCATTGAAGATCTAGAGAAATTATCCAAAAATCAAAAGAAACAATACTATTTTCATAAAAGTGAACAAATAGCTTTACATACTTTGGCCAATAACAGAAATTTGATAATCAGGGATGCCGACAAGGGCGGTGGTATTGTCTTACAAGACATTGGTGACTATTTAAAAGAGGCAAATAACATTTTAACAGATACAAACTATTACAGAGAAATCATGTTCAATCCCACTAATACCTTTATAAAGGGATATAATGATCTGATACAGAAAGGAATTGCAACAGGCATTTTGAACAAAGAAGAAAAAGAATTTCTAAAAGTAACCAATCCTAGTGTAGCACACTATTATCACCTGCCCAAAATACATAAAAACCAAGCTAATCCACCTGGGCGCCCTATTATAGCAGGTATAGGCAATCTCACCTATAACCTATCTTTTTATATAGACCAATTTCTACAAAAATACGTGGTCAATTTACCTTCTTATATCAAAGACAGTACTCACCTTTTATACCAACTCAGAAATGTTTGCAATAACAATAACCTAATATGGATCACTTGTGATGTTGGTTCCCTCTATTCCAATATTTGTCACAACATGGGAATCAATGCGATTTCAGTTTTCCTAGAGAAAGATCTATACATGCCAGATTTTCAAAAGGAATTCATTTTGGAAGGGATAGAGTATATACTCAAACATAATTATTTTATCTTTCAGGACAAATTTTTTCTGCAAGTCAAGGGTACAGCCATGGGTACCAGGTTCGCCCCAAGTTTTGCCAATCTCTTTATGGGAATTTTTGAAGATCAATACATTTACTCTGCAAACTTTTGGGCGAACCTGGTATTCTATGGCCGTTACATTGACGATCTCATTTTTATTTTAAAAGGGGATATTGCTCTAGCCAATTCAATAGTAGAACATTTAAATAACAACCATATGGGTCTTACTTTCACAGCTAATATCCAAAATTCCTCAATAGAATACTTGGATTTATTGTTGAGCTGGGGTAGTACAGGGAATGTTGTCTCCAAAACCTTTTTCAAAAAGGTGGATAGCAACAGTTACCTTGATTATTCCAGTAACCACCACATTGGGTGGAAAAGAAATATCCCTTTTAGTCAATTCCAAAGAATTTGTCGGAATTGTTCAGAGTTAGATACCTTTGACTCACAAAGCATGATTTTGTATCAACGTTTTTTGGACAAAGGTTACCCAGCTGATTTACTTGATCGATGTTTAAAAAAAGCACAAGACTTGGATAGAGATCTCTTTTTTTAAAAGTTTGAAAATAACACAACCAATTCAAACAAAACAATTAATAGGGATGCCAATAGTGAACCTCTCTTTATAACACAATACAACAGCAATCATAAAAAAATTTGCAATATACTCAACAAACATTGGAACATTATTCAAAAGGATCCTTTTTTAAAAAATATAGTTAAGGAGAGACCTAAAATTGTTTACAGACGGGCACCAACCCTTAGGAACAAACTAGCACCTAGCAAAAGGGTAAAACACAGCCAATCATCTATAAGTAATTTGAAAAAAACACAGAGTTTTTTGAGATTATATGGTTCATATAAATGTGGCAAAAGAGGATGTAATATGTGTAAATTTATATGTTCTCAAAAAACATTTAAATCTAACACTACTGGTTTGTCTTATCAGATATCACATCGCCTCAATTGCGAATCTAAGTATATTATATATCTTTTAAATTGTGTTTGTGGGGTCCAATACATTGGGCGTACCATTAGGAACGTACGCACCCGTTGGGGTGAACACTATCGGAATTGTAAAAACTGTAAAAAAAGTAAGATTAATCACAGTGTTCCAAACCACTGTGAAACAATACATGATGGTAGAGCAGATATCTTTAAAATAATTCCGATAGACCATGTACCTCCATCCACTGATTATGATCGTCTAATTAAACTTAGACAATTAGAAACTTACTGGATACATAAACTCAAAACTTTGTATCCACTGGGTTTGAATGCCAATGTTGATTTGGCTGCTTTCATATAAGTCCGTCCTTTGCAGAGATCACATTACATATTTACAACAACAGATTTCCAACGATATTTTTCAGACATTCATTATTACGACATTTTCTCAGATACATACATCATATTTAGATCTCATATACATATCCAGTTTACATCAATAGATTCTCTACAACATTTTCTAATACATATATCAATCAAGACATCACCATCAGAGATACACACAAACACTGAGAATCAATGAGTTGAATCACTCCTATTATTGTACAGCATTTTTAATGTTATATCGATTAGTTTAGAGTCAACCACACTAAGATTCCTATATACTTTGCTATTTCCAGATAGCTCATCGGACTAAACATGGGATCCTTACATATATAGACATGGGTTCGTATCCCACCCAAAATATTTGAAACAATTTATTATCAATATGAGTTTAGAAAAAGAATATCATGAGCAGTATCACTAGAACCTTCACAGCTAGCATTTAGTAAAAATATATGCTTTAAACTAAGGTTCTTTTTATATATATACACTTTTTTAGCAGTATATCATTAGATTTTTTTAATATACACAATTTTCTAATATTTCTCAATAGGTTTTTTCCATGAACCATTTTTTACCATTTTTACATCACTTTTTTACCAGTATTACAAAAGCTAGCATATAGCGTATTTATATTTCTCCAAACAAGGATTGCTATATTCTTTCATTTAATCATCATCCAACACCTTCAACATTTACATAGATATTTAATTTATATTTGGGACCGCTAGTTTGAGATAGCGTTCCTTAAATCATTATCTAGATACATAAAAGACCATTTTTCTTGTTCTATCTAGAATCTATCGACCATAACCATCTTATTTTTGTTTTCTAGAATATAAGATATGAGGGCTCTTTACAAGAACAATGTTTTCTGCAAACTCATATTTCTAATACATCCACATTATCTACTATTGTTTGGTATATTACGAGTGATATCAATCTCATTTGTTGTCATATCTGAATAGCTCTTTTAGATCAGTAAAAGCCTAGCATACACAAGGTCAAGGGTTCGAGCCCAACCCAGAGGAAAACATATATATATTTTTTCTAGTTTATATATATTCTTTATTGATTATATACAGATTTGTTTTGCACACTAAACAATAGTCACCATTGGGATCTTATTTTCATATAACCCAATAGTCTTTTGAGGTGACACCATGTTTATCTATAGGATAGGATACATACACAGGTTCAGCTTTTTTTTTTTTTTTTTTTTCAGAAACACTATCACAGGTGTTACTCATCAATGCAAATACATGCTGTTTTTATGTTTGTTCTTTTTGTTTTTTGTTTTTTCATGATATGAATATATTATCTGATTGCTGCTCAAACACAATTTTGATACATGTTCCATTTTTTATTGTATTTTTGTTTTTTAACATTTTATTGTCAATTCTTTGGAGATGACCTCCACATTTTGATTCCGGGTCACTGTCAGGTATAAATGGTAGCCTGTTGAACACCTTTGTATATGCCTGAGGAAACGGTCCTTTACGGACTGAGAAACGCGTAGCAATTAAATACTTGTTTTTAGACAGACCCGGTTTTCTGTGCCTTTTTAATATTACCACAGTTTGCAGTGGTTATACCCAGTTTGGTTTTTATCCCTTTGTTCCATACACTGATATTGGAAATTCGTTTGGAAACAAGGCTGATCGTGTGAGCAGCTACCCTTTTGGGATAAACAACACAGCCCTTTGGACTTCCACAGTGGCGATCCGGCTCACCAGACGACACACAGCCGACTCCATCTACCTCATCTGACCCACCCACAGGTCTCCCGGGTGAGACCCCCAGCGTACTGACTGCTGGTCCTGAATGTCAGCCTGCCTGTATGCACCCAGTTGGTTCTAGGTGCCACTCCACTTGTGAGTAGATTTTATTATAACTACTGTTTTCCAGTTCTCCAAACTGATTCACACTATGTTGGCGCCCCTTGTTTTTCTATCCTCCTAGATTTCCTGATTCATCACACCTTGGATTCAAGCGGAGCAAGCCATTTGTTTTGATCCTTTGAACTTTTGTTCTTTACATATCCTTTACATTGAATTTGGATTTTTTATCTCTGAACACTTATCACATATTGGACTTTTCAGTTTTTTGAGTTTAATCAAATTCAACTGTTCACATATTTTGTTGCAAGTCTTTAGTTCTTTGCAATATTCCAACTGATTTTTTGTTTAGGTATCACAATTGTTTCATGATTTTTTTTTTTTTTGGTTATGTATCACAATTGTTTCAAGTCTTACGGTTTGTAACAAGTCACACATTCTCCTTTGATTAACAAGATTTCACTCAATCATATACACATATACACCTCTACTCTCACATACTTATCTGTCACGGTTCAACTCACACGATACCAGAGGAATTTCATTCACATCAACACAATTTCTATCAACACTACAGCGCGTCCCCTTAGTTTTTTCTTATAGAAAATACTTCTATAATTTGTTCAGAAATAGCAGACATATATGACTTTGGCGTTGCTTTTTGGTAATTAGAAAGTCGCTAAATGCTGCTGCGCATCACACGTGTATTATGGCTAGCAGTGAAGGGGTTAATTAGGTAGTGTGTAGGGAGCTTGCAGGGTTAATTTTAGCTTTAGTGTAGAGTTCAGCCTTCCACCTGACACATCCCACCCCCTGATCCCTCCCAAACAGCTCCCTTCCCTCCCCCACCCCACTATTGTCCCCGCCATCTTAAGTACTGGCAGAAAGTCTGCCAGTACTAAAATAAAAGTTTTTTTTTTTTTAAAGAAAAAAAAAAAAGCATATTTACATATGCTGTGTTTAGGATCCCCCCTTAGCCCCCAACCTCCCTGATCCCCCCCAAAACAGCTCTCTAAGCCTCCCCCTCTGCCTTATTGGGGGCCATCTTGGGTACTGGCAGCTGTCTGCCAGTACCCAGTTTGCACAATCAAATGTTTATTTTTTTTATTTTTTTTTTATTTTTTCTGTAGTGTAGCTTCCCCCCCCCCCCCACGGACCAACCCCCACCACCTAAATAACGCCTAAGATTTTTTTTAAAAAAATTACTGGTCCCACTTTTATTTTGGGACACATTTTTTTCTGTAGTGCAGCGGTCCCCACCCGGTCCCTGCCCCGGCGCGCGCCCGCGCGCGCCCCCTCGTGCACGTGCGCGCTCCCCCGTGCTTCCACGCCCACGATCCCGCCCCCCTCCACATGACCAGGGCCATCGATGGCCGCCACCCACCTCCCACACCGGCTCCCACCCACCAACGATACCGGCCATCGATGTCTGGTGCAGAGAGGGCCACAGAGTGGCTCTCTCTGCATCGGATGGCCATCTAAGGTTATTGCAGGATGCCTCCATATCGAGGCATCACTGCAATAACCGGAAAGCAGCTGGAAGCGAGCAGGATCGCTTCCAGCTGCTTTCCACACCGAGGACGTGCAGGGTACGTCCTCAGGCGTTAACTGCCTTTTTTCTGAGGACGTACCCTGCACGTCCTCGGTCATTAAGGGGTTAAACAACTTTCCAATTTATTTCTAGTATCACATTTTTTTGAAAAACAGGAATGTAAGCTCATGAGTGTGCACGTATCTGCAGCACTATATAGCAGCAGTTTTGTAACAATGTTATACATTAGCAAGAGCACTAGATGGCAGCAGTTTTGTAACAATGTTATACATTAGCAAGAGCACTAGATGGCAGCAGTTTTGTAACAATGTTATACATTAGCAAGAGCACTAGATGGCAGCAGCTTTATAATAATGTTATACATTAGCAAGAGCACTAGATGGCAGCAGTTTTGTAAAAATGTTATACATTAGCTAGAGCACTAGATGGCAGCATTTTTATAACAATGTTATACATTAGCAAGAGCACTAGATGGCAGCAGTTTTATAACAATGTTATACATTAGCTAGAGCACAAGATGGCAGCAGTTTTATAACAATGTTATACATTAGCAGGAGCACTAGATGGCAGCAGTTTTATAATAATGTTATTCATTAGCAGGAGCACTAGATGGCAGCAGTTTTGTAACAATGTTATACATTAGCAGGAGCACTAGATGGCAGCAGTTTTATAACAATGTTATACATTAGCAGGGGCACTAGATGGCAGCACTATTTCCTGTCATGTACTGCTTCTGATGTGCACGCTACCTAGATATCTATTTAACAAACAATAACAAAATAACTAAGCAAATTTGATAATAGAAGTAAATTGGAAACTTATTTAAAATTATATTCTCTATCTGAATAATAAAAATGAAAACATTGGGGTTTCATGTTCCTTTAAGTTAAAGTTGTATAAATTTAAATTGAAACTAAAACCACAGATTTTTTTTTCTATTCAATTAAAGGGACAGTCAACACCATAATTATTGTTGTTTAAAAAGATAGATAACCCCTTTATTACCCATTCCCTAGTTTTGCACAACCAACACAGTTATATTAATACACTTTTTTTTAATTCTGTGATTACCCTGTATCTAAGCCTCTGCAGACTGCTTTATATTAATATACTTTTGACCTCTGTGATTACCCTGTATCTAAGCCTCTGCAGACTGCCCCTTATCTCAGTTATAATATACTTTTTACCTCTGTGATTACCCTGTATCTAAGCCTCTGCAGACTGCTCCTTATCTCAGTTATATTAATATACTTTTTACCTCTGTGATTACCTTGTATCTAAGCCTCTGCTGACTGCTCCTTATCTCAGTTATATTAAAATACTTTTTACCTATGTAATTACCCTGTATATAAGCCTCTGCAGACTGCCCCTTATCTCAGTTATATTAATACACTTTTTACCTTTGTGATTACCTTGTATCTAAGCCTCTGCAAACTGCTCCTTATCTCAGTTATATTAATACACTTTTTACCTCTGTGATTACCCTATATCTAAGCCTCTGCAGACTGCTCCTTATCTCAGTTATATTAATACACTTCTTACCTCTGTGATTACCCTGTATCTAAGCCTCTGCAGACTGCCCCCTTATCTCAGTTACATTAATATACTTTTTACCTCTGTGATAGCCTTGTATCTAAGCCACTGCAGACTGTCCCTTATCTCAGTTATATTAATATACTTTTTACCTCTGTGATAACCTTGTATCTAAGCCTCTGCAGACTGCTCCTTATCTCAGTTATATTAATATACTTTTTACCTCTGTGATGACCCTGTATCTAAGCCTCTGCAGGCTGCCCCTTATCTCAGTTATATTAATATACTTGTTACCTCTGTGATTACCCTGTATCTAACCCTTTGCAGACTGCTCCTTATCTCGGTTATATTAATATACTTTTTACCTGTGTGGTAACCCTGTATCTAAGCCTCTGCAGACTGCCCCTTATCTCAGTTATATTATACACTTTTTACCTCTGTTATTACCCTGTATCTAAGCCTCTGTAGACTGCTCCTTATCTCAGTTATATTAATATACTATTTACCTGTGTGATTACCTTGTATCTAAGCTTCTGCGAACTGCCCCTTATCTCAGTTATATTAATATACTTTTAACCTCTGTGATTACCTTGTATCTAAGCTTCTGCAGACTACCCCTTATCTCAGTTATATTAATATACTTTATACCTCTGTGATTACCTTGTATCTAAGCCTCTGCAGACTTCTCCTTTTCTCAGTTATATTACTATACTTTTTACCTCTGTGATTACCCTGTATCTAAACCTCTGCAGACTGCTCCTTATCTCAGTTATATTAATATACTTTTTACCTCTGTGATTACCTTGTATCTAAGCCTCTGCAGACTGCCCCTTATCTCAGTTATATTAATATACTTTTAACCCCTATGATTTTCTTGTATCTAAGCCTCTGCAGACTGCCCCTTATCTCAGTTTTATTAACATACTTTTTACCTCTGTGATTACCTTGTACCTAAGCCTCTGCAAACTGCCCCCTTATCTCAGTTATTTTGACAGATTTGCATTTTACTGTAATATGAGTTTCAAAAGCAGGCAAGAAAGAAAAGAGTGCTAACCCCTCACTCGATTGATTTAGGGGTTTGCACTCTTTTCTTTGTTGCCTGCTTTTGCAAATCATATTACAACAAATCTCTCTAGTGCAACCACTCCTCTATAAGTGCATAAAGTGATTGAAAGTAATTATTGCACTTAGAGTAAAATTTCTTTATCAGTTCTTCCTTATTAATTCTCTTAATTCTCTTTAACAGACTTGCATTTTAGCAGATCAGTGCTCTCTCTTAGTTAACTTCACGTGCATGAGCTCAATGTTATCTATATAAAACACATTAACTAACGCCCTCTAGTGGTGAAAAACTGTCAAAATGCATTCAGATTAGAGGCGGCCTTCAAGGTCTACGAAATTAGGATATGATCCTACTAGTTTTAGCTTTCAACTAAGAATACCAAAGAACAAAGCAAAATTGGTGAAAAAAGTAAATAGGAAGGTTGTTTACAATTACATGCCCTATTTGAATCATGGATGTTTTTTTGGTCTTGACCTTTAAGTAACTGTCCTACCAATATAACTGGTTGATAACAACAACTACAATAGCTTTATTCATGGAAATGGACACACCTTTATAAGTATGTCACAAAATATGTATTTATTCAGGACAAAGCAAAAGAAAAAAAAAAAAGTGTACTAAAATGTAAGAAAGTCAAATTAAATTTGAAATAGATTTTTTTAAGATGTCTATGATCTGAATCCCCATGGGATAGTTTTGTTTTTTTAGTTGGTTTTCTTAGGACAGTTTTTTCTCTATTGAGAAGATGTCTTGTATATCTAAAAAACTAATTTTTCATTTAACACTTGTTTGTTTTTATTATACAAAAAGTAAATTCCATTTTCTAACATATCTATAAATCAAAGACTGATCTTGGTTATATGTATCCTCATAAGTAAGTCATCATTTCAAGTATGTTTTTTCAGCTAGGTGTCCATATGGCAGATGTATTCAACTAAATAAATCACATGCAGAATATTGATGAGTTTCCAGTAAGTTTGTTATGTCCTTTGGTTAGTAAAGAAGGAATTAAACGTACAATTTATTGCAAGATATCCAGTGTGATAGCTACACCGTTAATTGGTTAAGTGCAGTTCCTGTTCAAACAAGAAGGTCATTGGGTTTTTAATCACTACAACTGAGCTTTTCATTGTCTGAAGTTGATAAATCGAGTGCTGTTACATTGGGTCATAATGATTTTTATTTATTAGCTGCCAATTACTAGAGCTTAAGAGTTTAAAGGGACATTCAATACAAAATTAAAGGGACTATATACATCTTGTGAAATTGAATCCCAACAAGTCACATCACATATCTTACCATGACAGTTTAATAAACCCCCTTTGTTGGGAACTAAACATCTGTCAATGTATTACAGATGACACATATAGCAATAATAGAAATACATTTTCTGTTTCTTGATTCTTATATGCTTTAATATATTGTTATGGTTTTACTATAAAATATTGCCACAGTTTCTAACCCAGGCAGGTCGTTGTGCAAATCTAACGAGGATGTGTTAGACTGTAATGAAAATACATTTCATTCAATTTTTCCAATTCCCTTTTCATGCACAATTGACTATAAGGAATGAAGAAACATTCATTGCCAACTACATTAAAACGAGTGCTCTGTTCTTTGTTTAATGGACATTGATGTATCTTTTAAAGTATACACTTCTGGTAACATCATAGTTGCAAGCTCTCATTCAAGTCATGAAAAAGGTATTGGGGAAGTCAGATTGGAATAAATGATTTGCTGTGTGATGTATCACGGTCTGCACTTTACTTCGTTTTCTTTATAATACATTTTATTAAGATTCTGCAGTGCTGCATACAGTTAGCAATTCATGTAGAAATTCTGGGCTGCGCCATTGCGTGTTTCTCTTTGTGCGCATGCTGTGCAATGTTATGTTTACAGATTTCTTGTTGAACTCTCCGAGGTTTGTCCTTTAGATTGTGCGGCACTAAGAGTCACAAAAGTGTATGCACTGATGTGGTGTTAATAGGCCACTAAACTCTGTTTTTCTTAAAGGACCAATAACGGGATATGAAACCCAAAAATGTTCTTTCAGGATTCAGATAAAGCATGCAGTTTTAAGGAACTTTCTAGTTTACTTCTATTCATTTTTGTTCATTCTCTTGGTATCTTTTGCTGACAAACAGGGACGTAAGCTCAGTAGCGTGCACGTTGTTGGAGCACTATATAGCAGCAGTTTTTCAAGACTGTTATCCATTAGAAAGAGCAAGATGTCAACACTGTTTCCTGCCATGTAGTGCTCCAGATGCTACCTAGGTATCTCTTCAACCCAGAATACCATGGGAATTAAATACATTTCGGCTAGATTACCAGTTTTACGTTATGAGCGGTGCGGTGCTAACTTGCAAGTTATTGTCACCGCTCACTTCCCTACAGCGCTGGTATTACAGGTTTACAAAAACCCGGCGTTAGCAGGCAAGAAGTGAGCGTAGAGAAAAATTGAGCTCCATACTGCACTCCAATACCAGCACTGCTGAAAGCTGCGTTGAGCTGGTATTACGTTCTCGTGCACGTTTTCCCCATAGATATCAATGGGGAGAGCCGGCTGAAAAAAAGTCTAACACCTGCAAAAAAGCTCCGTAACGCAGCCCCATTGATTCCTATGGGGAAACAAAATTTATGTTTACACCTAACACCCTAACATGAACCCCAAGTCTAAACACCCCTAATCTTATACTTATTAACCCCTAATCTGCCTCTCCGGACATCGCTGCAACTATAATAAACATATTAACACCTAAACCGCCGCACTCCCGCATCACAAACATTAGTTAAATATTATTACCCCTAATCTGCCGCCACCTACCTACATTTATTAACTAGTAGAAAACTTCCACAGCGGTGGAAAAATCCAGCATGAAAGGGACCGAGAGTAGTAGAAAATAAAATATATGCTTTATTAGGTATGCATTAAAAGAACTGTGAGTATTCACAGTAAATCAGCCTATATCACAGCAGTAGATAGAGTCAGCCTAGTAGCCCAACATTACACACTCCAACATGTTTCGTGCTGCAACAGCACTTTGTGCGGTGGCCCTAAACCTGCACACATGTGTGTATGTGTGTGTATATATATATATGTATATATTTACATACATATATACACATATAAACACATATGTAGACATATATATATGAGTGCATTGGAGATGAAAACATGAAAAAATATATTTATGCAATATTAATATGAATGCTTCAAGTGGTTTTCCCAAATTCATCTGAAAATGCAACTTTTAATGATTTATAAAAAGCACAAAGTATAAATTCAGCAGAACGGTCATGTCATTCAGTGCTATATTGTTCTGATCTTGTCTTTCCTTCACATACAGAAATGCAGCAGAACTGTCATGGCATACAGTGCTATTAGTGATGTCACGAATTGTTCGCCGGCGAATAGTTCCCGGCGAACATAGCTTGTTCGCGTTCACAACGGCGGGCGAACATATGCGATGTTCAGTCCGCCCCCTATTCGTCATCATTGAGTAAACTTTGACCCTGTATCTCACAGTCTGCAGACACATTCAAGCCAATCAGCAGCAGACCCTCCCAGCTCCTGGACAGTAGCCATTTTAGATTAATTTGGAAGCTGCATTCTTAGTGAGAGGAGGGACAGTGTAGCTGCTGCTGATTTAATAGGGAAATTGATAGCTAAGCTAGTGTATTCAGTGTCCACTACAGTCCTGAAGGACTCATCTGATCTCTGCTGTAAGGACAGCACCCCAAAAAGCCCTTTTTAGGGCTAGAACATCAGTCTATTTTTTTATTTTTATTTTTTTATTGTGTAATCTAATTGCAGTTGCCTGCCTGCCAAGCCACTTGCCCAGTGCCACCACTCATATCTGGTGTAACAGTAGTGTAAATTTAAAAAAAAAAACTTTTTTGACTGTGAAACATCAGTTTGCTAGTGTAATCTAATTGCAATTGCCTGCCTGTCAGCGTGTGTGCCAGGCCCACTTGCCCAGTGCCACCACTCATATCTGGTGTAACAGTAGTGTAAATTTAAAAAAAAAACTTTTTTGACTGTGAAACATCAGTCTGCTAGTGTAATCTAATTGCAGTTGCCTGCCAGCGTGTGTGCCAGGCCCACTTGCCAAGTGCCACCACTCATATCTGTTGTAACAGTAGTGTAAATTTAAAAAAAATAAACTTTTTTCACTGTGAAACATAAGTCTGCTAGTGTAATCTAATTGCAGTTGCCTGCCTGCCAGCGTGTGTGCCAGGCTCACAGCGTAAACTGTGCCCACTTGCCCAGTGCCACCACTCATAGCTGGTGTAACAGTAGTGTAAATTTAAAAAAAAAAAACTTTTTTTGACTGTGAAACATCAGGTCTGCTTGTGTAATCTAATTGCAGTTGCCTGCCTGCCAGCGTGTGTGCCAGGCCCACTTGCCCAGTACCACCACTCATATCTGTTGTAACAGTAGTGTAAATTTTAAAAAAAACTTAATTGACTGTGAAACATCAGTCTGCTAGTGTAATCTAATTGCAGTTGCCTGCCTGCCAGCGTGTGTGCCAGGCTCACAGCGTATACTGTGCCCCCTTGCCCAGTGCCACCACTCATATCTGGTGTAACAGTAGTGTAAATTAAAAAAAAAAAACTTTTTTGACTGTGAAACATCAGTCTGCTTGTGTAATCTAATTGCAGTTGCCTGCCTGCCTGCCAGCATGTGTGCCAGGCCCATTTGCCCAGTGCCACCACTCATATCTGGTGTAACAGTAGTGTAAATTTAAAAAAAACTAACTTTTTTGACTGTGAAACATCAGTCTGCTTGTGTAATCTAATTGCAGTTGCCTGCCTGCCAGCGTGTGTGCAGGCCCACTTGCCCAGTACCACCACTCATATCTGTTGTAACAGTAGTGTAAATTTAAAAAAATAAACTTTTTTGACTGTGAAACATCAGTCTGCTAGTGTAATCTAATTGCAGTTGCCTGCCTGCCAGCGTGTGTGCCAGGCTCACAGCGTATACTGTGCCCACTTGCCCAGTGCCACCACTCATATCTGGTGTAACAGTAGTATAAATTTAAAAAAAAAAACTTTTTTGACTGTGAAACATCAGTCTGCTTGTGTAATCTAATTGCAGTTGCCTGCCTGCCATCGTGTGTGCCAGGCCCACATGCCCAGTGCCACCACTCATATCTGGTGTAACAGTAGTGTAAATTTTAAAAAAAAAATCTTGGTATTCTTAGTTGAAAGCTTAACCTAGGAGGTTCATATGCTAATTTCTTAGATCTTGAAGCCCACCTCTTTCAGATTGCATTTTAACAGTTTTTTACCACTAGATAGTGTTAGTTCACGTATTTCATATAGATAACACTTCTGCTCGTGAACGAGAAGTAATCTGGAAGCAGGCACTGATTGGCTAGACTGCAAGTTTGTCAAAAGAACTGAAAAAAGGGGCAGTTTACAGAGGCTTAGCTACAAGATAATCACAGAGGTTAAAAGTATATTATTATTAATGTGTTAGTTATGCAAAACTGGGAAATGGGTAATAAAGGGATTATCTATCTTTTAAAACAATAAAAATTCTGATGTAGACTGTCCCTTTAAACGGGGAGTTTGGTCTGTCACTGTGAAGTTACACTACCTGATCGATACAACATCATACATGATGTTTTAAAGCACGTTATTCCAAACAATTTAGCAATGTTAGGTGATTTATGCCCTTTATGGCTTAAAAACAGACTCTGCATCAACTATGTAATTTTCCATGGGAGTTTTGCCATGGATCCCCCTCCGGCATGCCACAGTCCAGGTGTTAGTCCCCTTGAAACAACTTTTCCATCACTGTTGTGGCCAAAAAGAGTCCCTGTGGGTTTTAAATTCGCCTGCCTATTGAAGTCTATGGCGGTTCACCCAGTTCGCCCGTTCGCGAACAGTTGCGGAAGTTCGTGTCCGCCATTCGCGAACGCAAATTTTTAGGTTTGCGACATCACTAAGTGCTATATTGTACTGATCTTGTCTCTCCGTCACATACAGAAATGCTGCAGAACTGTCATGTTATGCAGTGCTATATTGTATTGATCTGGTCTCACCTTTACATACAGAAATGCAGCAGAACTGTCATGTCATGCAGTGCTATATTGTACTCATCTTGTCTCTCCTTCCCATACAGAAATGCAGCAGAACTGTCATGTCATGCAGTGCTATATTGCACTGATCTTGTCTCACCTTCACATACATAAACACAGCAAAACAGTCATGTCATGCAGTGCTATATTGTACTGATCTTGTCTCACCTTCACATACAGAAATACAGCAGAACTGTCATGTCATGCAGTGCTATATTGTACTGATCTTGTCTCACCTTCACATACAGAAATGCAGCAGAACTGTCATGCCATGCAGTGCTATATTGTACTGATCTTGTCTCACCTTCACATACAGAAATGCAACAGAACTGTCATGTCATGCAGTGCTATATTACACTGATCTTATATCTCCTACACATAAAGAAATGCAGCAGAACTGTCATGTCATGCAGTGCTATATTGTACTGATCTTGTCCCTCCGTCACATACAGAAATGCAGCATAACTGTCATGTCATGCAGTGCTATATTGTACTGATCTTGTCTCTAACATACAAAAATGCAGCAGAACTGTCATGTCATGCAGTGCTATATTGTACTGATCTTTTCTCACCTTCACATACAGAAATGCAGCAGAACTGTCATGTCATGCAGTGCTATATTGCACTGATCTTGTCTCACCTTCACATACATAAACACAGCAAAACAGTCATGTCATGCAGTGCTATATTGTACTTAGCTTGTCTCACCTTCATCTACAGAACTGCAGCAGAACTGTCATTTCATGCAGTGCTATATTATACTGATCTTGTCTCTCCTTCGCATGACAGTTCTTTGCCACCACAGACCACATCCGTGCCCTGCTTAGCCGAAGAGAAACCGCCGCCCTCATCCTCCTAGACCCCTGAGCAGCATTTGACACTGTCTACCACAGCACCCTCCGCACCCGACTACACGATGCCGGCATCTGCAAGGCCTGGAATGGATCACCTCCTTCCTCACGGGCAGGACCCAGAAAGTCAGACTCCCGCCCTTCTCCTCTAAACCCACACCATTCAACTGCGGTGTCCATAAAGGCCTGACAGCAGTCGCTGCCTGGATGAATGACAGCTGACTCAAACTGAACACAGACAAAATCGAAGTCCTCATCCTCATAACCAATAAATCCACATGGGACGACTCCTGGTGGCCCACAGCCCTCAGTCACCCTCCAACCCCAACTGACCATGCACAAAATCTGGGTTTTATCCTGGACTCTTCACTCTCCATGGACCAACAAATCAATGCGATCACTTCAACATGCTTCCACATTCTCCACCTGCTACAAAAAATCTTCAAGTAGATCCCTACTGAAACCAATAAAACAGTCATCCACGACCTCATCAGCAGCTGGTTGACTATGGCAATGCACTCTATGCCGGCTCCACCATCAAACTCCAAAAGAGATTCCAATGTATTCAGAACGCTTCAGCCAGACTCATCCTCGACATCCCTGGCAAATGCCACATCACCAAACACCTAAGGAAGCTTCCTATCAACAAGAGAATCACCTTCAAGCTCCTTACCGACGTGTTCAAGGCCCTACACAACATCGGACCTGAATATATCAACCACTGCGTAAATTTCTACACCCCCACCAGACAATTCCGATCGGCCGACCAAGCATTCACAGTCATCCCCTGCATCAACAAATACACAGCTGGTGGAAGATCCTTCTCCCACATGGCAGCAAAGACATGAAACACCCTCCCACTGCACCTCAGACAATCCACCTCCCTTAAGTTCAAAAGGGACCTCAAAACCTTGCTCTTCGACTGAAGCATGCAGTGCTATATTGTACTGAGCTTGTCTCTCCACATACAGAAACCCAGCAGAACTGTCATGCAGTGCTATATTGTACTGATCCTGTCTCTCCGTCACATACAGAAATGCAGCAGATCTGTCATGTCATGCAGTGCTATATTTTATTGATCGTGTCCCTCCTTCACATACAAAAATGAAGCAGAACTGTCATGCCATGCACTGCTATATTGTAATGAGCGTGTCTCACCCTCACAAACAGAAATGCAGCGGAACTGTCATGTCATACAGTGCTATATTGTACTGATCTTGTCTCACCCTCACAAACAGAAATGCAGCAGAACTTTCATGTCATACAGTGCTATATTGTACTGATCTTGTCTCACCTTCACATACAGAAATACAGCAGAACTGTCATGTCATACAGTGCTATATTGTACTGATCTTGTCTCACCTTCACATACAGAAATACAGCAGAACTGTCATGTCATACAGTGCTATATTGTACTGATCTTGTCTCTCTGCCACATACAGAAATGCAGCAAAACTGTCATGTCATGCACTGATATATTGTACTGATCTTGTCTCACCTTCACATACAGAAATACAACAGAACTGTCAAGTCATTCAGTGCTATATTGTACTGATCTTGTCTCACCCTCACAAACAGAAATGCAGCAGAACTGTCATGTCATGCAGTGCTATATTGTATTAATCTTGTCTCTCCTTCACATACAAAAATGCAACAGAACTGTCATGTCATGCAGTGCTATATTGTACTGATCTTGTCTCTCCTTCACATACAGAAATGCAGCAGAACTGTCATGTCATGTAGTGCTATATTGTTCTGATCTTGTCTCTCACATACAGAAATGCAGCAGAACTTTCATGTCATGCAGTGCTATATTGCGCTAGGCTTGTCTCACCTTCACATACAGAAATACAGCAGAACTGTCAAGTCATGAAGTGCTATATTGTACTGATCGTGTCTCACCTTCACATACAGAAATACAGTAGAACTGTCATGTCATGCAGTGCTATATTGTACTGATCTTGTCTCTCTGTCACATACAGAAATGCAGCAGAACTGTCATGTCATACAGTGCTATATTGTATTAATCTTGTCTCTCCTTCACATACAAAAATGCAACAGAACTGTCATGTCATGCAGTGCTATATTGTACTGATCTTGTCTCTCCTTCACATACAGAAATGCAGCAGAACTGTCATGTCATGTAGTGCTATATTGTTCTGATCTTGTCTCTCACATACAGAAATGCAGCAGAACTTTCATGTCATGCAGTGCTATATTGTACTGATCTTGTCTCTCCTTCACATACAGAAATGCAGCAGAACTGTCATGTCATGCAGTGCTATATTGCGCTAGGCTTGTCTCACCTTCACATACAGAAATACAGCAGAACTGTCAAGTCATGAAGTGCTATATTGTACTGATCGTGTCTCACCTTCACATACAGAAATACAGTAGAACTGTCATGTCATGCAGTGCTATATTGTACTGATCTTGTCTCTCTGTCACATACAGAAATGCAGCAGAACTGTCATGTCATGCAGTGCTATATTGTACTGATCTTGTCTCATCATTTACATACAGAAATACAGCAGAACTGTCAAGTCATGCAGTGCTACATTGTACTTATCTTGTCTCACCTTCACATACAGAAATGCAGCAGAACTGTCATGTTATGCAGTGCTATATTGTACTGATTTTGTATCTCTTTCACATACAGAAATGCAGCAGAACTATCATGTCATGCAGTTCTATATTGTACTGACCTCGTCCCTTTTTCACATACAGAAATGCAGCAGAACTGTCATGTCATGCAGTTCTATATTGTACTGACCTCGTCCCTTCTTCACATACAGAAATGCAGCAGAACTGTCATGTCATGCAGTGCTATATTGTACTGATTTTGTATCTCTTTCACATACAGAAATGCAGCAGAAATATCATGTCATGCAGTTCTATATTGTACTGACCTCGTCCCTTCTTCACATACAGAAATGCAGCAGAACTGTCATGTCATGCAGTGCTATATTGTACTGATCTTGTCTCTCCTTCACATACAGAAACGCAGCAGAACTGTCATTTCATGCAATGCTATATTGTACTGATCTTGTCTCCCTGTCACATACAGAAATGCAGCAGAACTGTCATGTCATGCACTGCTATATTGTACTGATCTTGTCTCTCTGTCACATACAGAAATGCAGCAGAACTGTCATGTAATGCAGTGCTATATTGTACTGATCTTGTCTCGCCTTCACATACAGAGATGCATCAGAACTGTCATGTCATGCAGTGCTAAATTGTACTGATCTTGTCTCTCTGTCCCATACAGAAATGCAGCAGAACTGTCATGTCATGCAGTGCTATATTGTGCTGATCTTGTCTCTCTGTCACATACAGAAATGCAGCAGAACTGTCATTTCATGCAATGCTATATTGTACTGATCTTGTCTCCCTGTCACATACAGAAATGCAGCAAAACTGACATGCCATGCAGTGCTATATTGTACTGATCTTGTCTCACCTTCACATACAGAAATGAAGCAGAACTCTTATGTCATGCAGTGCTATATTGTACTGATCGTGTCTCAACCTCACAAACAGAAATGCAGCAGAACTGTCATGTCATACAGGGCTTTATTGCACTGATCTTGTCTCTCCTTCACAAAAAGAAATGCTACAGAACTGTCATGTCATACAGTGCTATATTGTACTGATATTGTCTCTCCTTCACATACAAAAATGCAGCAGAACTGTCATGTCATGCAGTGCTATATTGTACTAATCTTGTCTCTCCTTCACATGCAGAAATGCAGCAGAACTGTCATGTCATGCAGTGCTATATTGTGCTGATCTTGTCTCTCTGTCACATACAGAAATGCAGCAGAACTGTCATGTCATGCAATGCTATATTGTACTGATCTTGTCTCTCTGTCACATACAGAAATGCAGCATAACTGACATGCCATGCAGTGCTATATTGTACTGATCTTGTCTCACCTTCACATACAGAAATGAAGCAGAACTCTTATGTCATGCAGTGCTATATTGTACTGATCGTGTCTCAACCTCACAAACAGAAATGCAGCAGAACTGTCATGTCATACAGTGCTCTATTGTACTGATCTTGTCTCTCCTTCACAAAAAGAAATGCTGCAGAACTGTCATGTCATATAGTGCTATATTGTACTGATCTTGTCTCTCTGTCACATACAGAAATGCAGCAGAACTGTCATGTTATGTAATGCTATATTGTACTGATCTTGTCTCTCTGTCACATACAGAAATGCAGCAGAACTGTCATGTCATGCAGTGCTATATTGTACTGATCTTGTCTCTCTGTCACATATAGAAATGCAGCAGAACTGTAATGCCATGCAGTGCTATATTGTACTGATCTTGTCTCACCTTCACATACAGAAATGAAGCAGAACTCTTATATGTCATGCAGTGCTATATTGTACTGATTGTGTCTCAACCTCACAAACAGAAATGCAGCAGAACTGTCATGTCATACAGTGCTTTATTGCACTGATCTTGTCTCTCCTTCACAAAAAGAAATGCTGCAGAACTGTCATGTCATACAGTGCTATATTGTACTGATATTGTCTCTCCTTCACATACAAAAATGCAGCAGAACTGTCATGTCATGCAGTGCTATATTGTGCTGATCTTGTCTCTCTGTCACATACAGAAATGCAGCAGAACTGTCATGTCATGCAGTGCTATATTGTACTGATCTTGTCTCTCTGTCACATACAGAAATGCAGCAGAACTGTCATATCATGCAGTGCTATATTGTACTGAACTTGTCTCTTTGTCACATACAGAAATGCAGCAGAACTGTCATTGCATGCAGTGCTATATTGTACTGATTTTGTCTCACCTTCACATACAGAAATGCAGCAGAACTGTCATATCTTGCAGTGCTATATTGTACTGATCTTGTATCTCCTTCACATACAGAAATGCAGCAGAACTATCATGTCATGCAGTTCTATATTGTACTGACCTCGTCCCTTTTTCACATACAGAAATGCAGCAGAACTGTCATGTCATGCAGTTCTATATTGTACTGACCTCGTCCCTTCTTCACATACAGAAATGCAGCAGAACTGTCATGTCATGCAGTTCTATATTGTACTGACCTCGTCCCTTTTTCACATACAGAAATGCAGCAGAACTGTCATGTCATGCAGTTCTATATTGTACTGACCTCGTCCCTTCTTCACATACAGAAATGCAGCAGAACTGTCATGTCATGCAGTGCTATATTGTACTGATTTTGTATCTCTTTCACATACAGAAATGCAGCAGAACTATCATGTCATGCAGTTCTATATTGTACTGACCTCGTCCCTTCTTCACATACAGAAATGCAGCAGAACTGTCATGTCATGCAGTTCTATATTGTACTGACCTCGTCCCATCTTCACATACAGAAATGCAGCAGAACTGTCATGTCATGCAGTGCTATATTGTACTGATCCTGTCTCTCCTTCACATACAGAAATGCAGCAGAACTGTCATTTCATGCAATGCTATATTGTACTGATCTTGTCTCCCTGTCACATACAGAAATGCAGCAGAACTGTCATGTCATGCAGTGCTATATTGTACTGATCTTGTCTCGCCTTCACATACAGAGATGCATCAGAACTGTCATGTCATGCAATGCTATATTGTACTGATCTTGTCTCTCTATCACATACAGAAATGCAGCAGAACTGTCATGTCATGCAGTGCTATATTGTACTGATCTTGTCTCACCTTCACATACAGAAATGAAGCAGAACTCTTATGTCATGCAGTGCTATATTGTACTGATCATGTCTCAACCTCACAAACAGAAATGCAGCAGAACTGTCATGTCATACAGGGCTTTATTGCACTGATCTTGTCTCTCCTTCACAAAAAGAAATGCTGCAGAACTGTCATGTCATAGAGTGCTATATTGTACTGATCTTGTCTCTCCTTTACATACAAAAATGCAGCAGAACTGTCATGTCATGCAGTGCTATATTGTACTAATCTTGTCTCTCCTTCACATGCAGAAATGCAGCAGAACTGTCAAGTCATGCAGTGCTATATTGTGCTGATCTTGTCTCTCTGTCACATACAGAAATGCAGCAGAACTGTCATGTCATGCAGTGCTATATTGTACTGAACTTGTCTCTTTGTCACATACAGAAATGCAGCAGAACTGTCATGCCATGCAGTGCTATATTGTACTGATTTTGTCTCACCTTCACATACAGAAATGCATCAGAACTGTCATATCTTGCAGTGCTATATTGTACTGATCTTGTCTCTCCTTCACATACAAAAATGCAGCAGAACTGTCATGGCATGCAGTGGCGGCTGGTGAATTTTTAGGATGGGGGTGCACAAGACCCTGCCCCTATTAGAAAGCCACGCCCCTTTGAAAAAACACGCCCCTTTTTAAAAACCACGCCCCTTTTAGCAAGCCACACCCATTTTTAAAAGCCACATCCCTTTGCGAAAGTCACGCCCCTCAAATGGCCCCACCAATTTCAACCAGCAGTGTTTTTGGTCATTGTCTTCTTGAAATATCCAGCCACTGCCTGGGGGTAACTTCAACTGAAGTTTGTGACTGATTCCTCAACATTATTCTCAAGTATCTGCTGATATTGAGTGGAATCCATGAGACCATCAACAATATTACCAGTAGTACAGGTCTTTGGAGGCGGTCTGTGGGCTGTTTTTGACCGTTCTCAACATCCTTTGCCTTTGCCTCTGGCCCTCTCTGATATTTTACTTGCCCTGCTACTTCTGGCCTTAACAAGAACTGTGCCTGTGGTCTTCCATATCCTCACCATGCATTGCTCACTGTGTTCCTCACAGTGGACACAGACATCTTAAATCTATGAATGCATACTCTTCAGTACAGCCATGTTCACGTGCGACAGTGCACAAATGGAGGAGCCTACACTACCTGCCCATGTCTAGTCTTAAAATATACATGATGGTGCTCAGTTAAATTATATAATAACATATATATATATATATTAACCAAATGATTAATTAAAGCTGCAAAATAATAAGAATATTGAATGTACATTTATGAAAACATATATATTCCTGGATTTAAAGAACCTTCCACTTTATAGAGAAATACAACCACATTTCAATTACTGTTGCCCCAGCCCCCAGTGTTCAATATTAGGCAATGCAACCAAAGGCCTTGGCAACATGAAGATAAATACACCAACATTTTACTTTCTAGTACAAAAGAAGATTTTTTCTATTACACTAGTGCTTAATAATTTACTTCAAAGGTAAACATTAAAACAATGTTTATAACTCAAGTACAAGTTTTGTAAATCAAGTCAATCCGCCTGTCTTTTTTTGAGGCAAATAAATCAATAACATTTTCGTTGAATTTAGGAATGTCATTTATCAATTGTTTTTCAATTGTCAGCATGGCTAGAGCGGTCAGTCTTTCCTCAGTCATTGTGCTCCTTAGAAATGTCTTAACTCGTTTTAAAGTTGAGAAACATCTCTCAGCCTCAGCAGTTGTCACGGGAATAGTTGAAATAATTTGCAACAGTTTGTAGGTCTCCGAGAAAGTACTGTCCAAGTTATTTTCAATTATAAACTGTAGAAGACTAATGGCACCATTCATGTTTCTGAAATCTGGTCTTCTGTAAATTACTCCTAGTTCAGTTTTCAGGCGATCTTTCTGTAATGTGTGATAAACAGCTGATGTTTGGTCAAGAAGCTGATTTGGAAAAATTTTCTCGTAATCCGCAAATTTTTCCGCTTGCAGGAGAGAAACAGCCGAGTAGTGAGTTATAAAAGAAAATCTATCTTTTACTTGATTTGTGATAACATCGCATATCTCTTTAGCTGCCACAGTCTGAGCAATGTGAATATTTTCTCTCTTCCTTTTCCTAGATGTTTCCTCTGTTTCTGATATCGTCATGGTCACTGTGTCCATTCTATTCCTTTCGTTTTCCATTGTCTGCTGGAAAGTGTTAATATGTTTTCTAATAAGTGCCGCATCTGTTTGTGTTTTCTGAAGTTGGTTGTATAACACATCTACATGTGGCATAATATTGTGGAAAACTGTAAGCCAAAACACGAATACCGAGTCTTGTAACATACGCCGAATAGCCCCTGCTTGATTTATAGCTATTTCTTTTTTCGATGTTGACTCTATTTTTTCCATGCATTCAATTAACTGTTCCCTGTTTTCAAAAACTGTATTGACGGTTCGACTCTTGAAATTCCACCTGGTGGCTGAACCATGAGGTATCCTTCTTTTAACAGTTTCATCTAGAATAGCTATCCTTTGTGGTGAGTTACTAAAAAAGTTAGTAATGTCACTTAGATTTGAAAAAAATACTCGAACTTGTTGATTTTGACTGCTTGCTTGGCTGACAATTAAATTGAGCTGATGTGCGTAGCAATGCACAAAATGTGCATTCTTATAGGTACGTTTAATTATAGCCTGAACACCTGCATGCTGACCACTCATCACGCTTGCACCGTCGTAACTCTGCGATATCAGTTTCTCTGGGTTGTCTATAACTTTTTCCAAAGTAGCTTGAATACACGTAGCTAAAGATTCTGCATCATGTCCAGCTGGATTAGTGAATTCCCAGAATCTCTCAACCGGTTGTCCGTTACCTATAATGTATCTAAAAACAACAACCAATTGGAAGGCAGATGAAACATCAGTAGTTTCATCTGCTATCACTGCTACAAAACTTGCATTTGAGATTTCCTTCTTTATTTGGTTCTGGCAAACAGTAAGCATACAGTCTAATAAATCGTTTTGAATTTCTTTTGACGTTCCTTTAAAAACAGTGGCACTAGCGAGATGTTCTTTTAGAGATGCATCAAGCTCTGCTGAGAAGTTTATAAGACCTCTGAAAATTCCTGGATTTAATGAATCATCGCGTTCGTCATGTCCTCGAAGTGCAAGCTCAAATGCGCCGCAAAATAAAATACAATTAATTATTTTGGAAAGAACATAGCGATTTTTCGTTACTTGCTCATTATGTTTTTTAATATTCAAGCGATATGCACTGTCAAGTTGTTGCCGAATATCAACCCTTCCTAGCAAATTAAACTCTAATGTGGAGTTTAAATGTGATTGGGAGCAATTATGTTTATTTGTTTTTTGACTTAAATGTGATAAATCGGCGACACCATAACTCACCCAGCTTGAATCCCCACTTTGTTTTGCAAACAGTAGACAATAAAAACAAAAGAGCCTGTTTGATAATTCACAACCACAAATCCATGGATATTTATCATATACCTCGGGTTTGAATTCTCTTTTGTAATCTCTAGTTTTACATTTTGTCACCTGGGTAAGGTTAAGCATAGGTGTTGGCCTGAGCATTTTAATTTCAATTTTTCTTTCAATGGGCAACGTTGAAAAATGTAATTGCTTTAGCTCAGACACACTAATTTTACTAAGTGCCATCTTAACTGTTAGTTTACACACAAAGAACAGTCCTTTGCTCTTATCTAATATATAACTTGTATGTAGGTAGCTCTGCAGCTGTTAGAAAATATACAACTCAACTTGAAGTAATAATTTAATAGTTTGGCGGTTGTTATGTAATATATAACTTGTAGGTAGGTAGTTCTGCAGCTGTTAGAAAATATATTAAAAGTTTAATAGTTTTGTGGTTGTTATGTAATATATAACTTGTAGGTACTGGTAGGTAGCTCTGCTGCTCTGCAGCTGTTAGAAAATATACAACTCAACTTGATGTAATAGTTTAATAGTTTGGCGGTTGTTATCTAATATATAACTTGTAGGTAGGTAGCTCTGCAGCTGTTAGAAAATATACAACTCAACTTGAAGTAATAATTTAATAGTTTGGCGGTTGTTATGTAATATATAACTTGTAGGTAGGTAGTTCTGCAGCTGTTAGAAAATATATTAAAAGTTTAATAGTTTTGTGGTTGTTATGTAATATATAACTTGTAGGTAGGTAGCTCTGCTGCTCTGCAGCTGTTAGAAAATATACAACTCAACTTGATGTAATAGTTTAATAGTTTGGCGGTTGTTATCTAATATATAACTTGTAGGTAGGCAGCTCTGCAGCTGTTAGAAAATATACAACTCAACTTGCAGTAATAGTTTAATAGTTTGGCGGTTGTTATGTAATATATAACTTGTAGGTAGGTAGCTCTGCAGCTGTTAGAAAATATATTAAAAGTTTAATAGTTTTGTGGTTGTTATGTAATATATAACTTGTAGGTAGGTAGCTCTGCTGCTCTGCAGCTGTTAGAAAATATACAACTCAACTTGAAGTAATAGTTTAATAGTTTGGCGGTTGTTATCTAATATATAACTTGTAGGTAGGTAGCTCTGCAGCTGTTAGAAAATATATTAAAAGTTTAATAGTTTTGTGGTTGTTATGTAATATATAACTTGTAGGTAGGTAGCTCTGCTGCTCTGCAGCTGTTAGAAAATATACAACTCAACTTGATGTAAT
This sequence comes from Bombina bombina, assembly GCF_027579735.1. Taxonomy (NCBI): domain Eukaryota; kingdom Metazoa; phylum Chordata; class Amphibia; order Anura; family Bombinatoridae; genus Bombina; species Bombina bombina. The sequence goes on along the minus strand of NC_069505.1, from coordinate 248,056,370 downwards.
AGTTTAATAGTTTGGCGGTTGTTATCTAATATATAACTTGTAGGTAGGTAGCTCTGCAGCTGTTAGAAAATATATTAAAAGTTTAATGGTTTTGTGGTTGTTATGTAATATATAACTTGTAGGTAGGTAGCTCTGCTGCTCTGCAGCTGTTAGAAAATATACAACTCAACTTGATGTAATAGTTTAATAGTTTGGCGGTTGTTATCTAATATATAACTTGTAGGTAGGTAGCTCTGCAGCTGTTAGAAAATATATTAAAAGTTTAATAGTTTGGCGATTGTTATGTAATATATAACTTGTAGGTAGGTAGCTCTGCAGCTGTTGGAAACTATACAACACAACACTAGTAGGCAACGGCAAGTAGTTTTGCGGTGCCGGTTGTTATAAAATATACTGCAGCTGTTAGAAAATATCAACTACAACTAATAGGTAATATCTTATAATAATTATAATAATATAGCTCACTAGAGATAAAAAAAAAAATCTTAAATATGTCAGTTTACTGCCTAATTTTAGTATCGGCAGCAGCACAGCAGTTTTTTTAAAAAAAAACTTGTACCTTTTTTTTGCTAAACTTCTAATTGCAATCTGCTAATTAATCTGCTAAAATACTTAAATTAAATGTATTAATAGTAAGCATCCGTGACAGCCGTCAACGGTCAACAACTAGTAGTATCAACAGCAGCACAGCAGTTAACTGCTTTTTTTTCAAAAAAACTTTTACCTTTTTTTGCAAAACTTCTAATTGCAATCTGCTAATTAATTAATCTGCTAAAATACTTAAATGTATTAATGGTAAGCAACCGTGACAGCCGTCAACGGTCAACAAGTAGTATCAGCAACAGCACAGCAGTTAAATGCTTTTTTTAAAATAAAATTTTTTTTTTTCTTTTTTTGCAAAACTTCTTATTGCAATCTGCTAATTAATTAATCTGCTAAAATACTTAAATGTATTAATGGTAAGAATAAGAAACCGTGACAGCCGTCAACGGTCACAACTAGTATCAGACAGCAGCACAGCAGATGTTAACTTTTTTTGCAAAACTTCTAATTGCAATCTGATAAAATCTGCTAAAAAATATTATTTTATTATTCCCAAATTACTCCACTAGTCCACTAAAGAACTCCCTACCTAAGTACTCTAATCTGACTGTCTGAGAGACTGTATCTTTTTTTTTTTTAAAGCAAAAATAAAAATGACCTTTTTTTTTTTTTCTCACACACACAAATTAATAAGCTGCACTCCTGCAGCAAAATATATTTTTTAAGGCAAGATTCCTTGGACCTCCCTACCTTCCCTACCCTGTCTGACTCTGTCCCTGACCTTGGCCTTCCTTCCCTATCTAATGTCTGATCTAACTAACTCAGTCTCTGACTGCGAGTCAACAATAGTCACAGACTCAGTAAGGCAGCACTGCAGTAACCACTGTAGAAATTAGTACACTATGTAGATTCAGATTGTTTTTGTTTTAAGAAGAGAGGCAAGTTGTACACAGAGCTCTTAAACAAGGCTCCTATCCGCTCAACGGCTATCTCCTCAATGCGATTTTCGCGCCGTTGAGGGGGAGGAGCCTTGTGGGGGCCGTCACGTGTACGCAGCAGCGTATCAGAGGCAAGCTCAGGCAGACTGTGGGAGGAGGCAGAGCACAGGCTGAAGTGAATCGCACACTTCAGCCTGTGCGGTTATGGCTCTATTACAGTTGCCGGGCTGGGAGGAGCTACGCCTGCACAGTGATGCATAGAGATCACTGTGCAGGATAGGGGCTCTCTGTTCGCACGTGCGAACAGGTTTAGAATAGGAGCGGTCAGGTGACTGGCGTGGGCGTGACGGCGCGCGGCGCACAAGAGACAGCAGCCGCAGTGCCTGGGGCTGGGCTGGCTGGTCGGGAGAAATCAGGAGGAGGAGACTGACTGACGCGGTGTGGGTCTGCCTGGTGGTGACGTCAGTGCAGCAGTCTGGGCTCTGCTCTGTCGTCCGGCGTCCGCCCGGTCCTAGCTCCCCTCCTGTTTGAGTTAAATACATGATGTGTGAATGTGATGATATTATACACAACACAGCCTGTCTGAGAGCCTGCCTTTAAGCCTTAACTTTATTATACCTACATTATGTGCTGAAATGATTATTTATGACACAATAATAATGATAATAAAAAATAAAATTATATATTTTTTTTTTGGCTTTTTTTTTTTTTCTCATGTTTTTTTTTTTGGCTCATTTTTTTTTTCCTCTTTGCCCCTCTTGCCCCAGGGGGTTCACGTGCGACTGTGCACAAATGGAGGAGCCTCCACTGATGGCATGCAGTGCTATATTGTACTGATCTTGTCTCTCTGTCACATACAGAAATGCAGCAGAACTGTCATGTCATGCAGTGCTATATTGTACTGATCTTGTCTCTCCTTCACATACAGAAATGCAGCAGAACTGTCATGTCATGCAGTGCTATATTGTACTGAGCTTGTCTCTCCTTCCCTATACAGAAATGCAATAGAACGGTCATGTCATGCAGTGCTGTATTGTACTGTTCTTGCCTCTCTTTCACATACAGAAATGCAGCAGAACTTTCATGTCATACAGTGCTATATTGTACTGATCGTGTCTCACCTTCACATATAGAAATACAGGAAACGCCCACCCCTGGAGAAGTAAAGCAAAATCTGCACCTATTAAGAATTTAACTTAGGGTCTTGCAGTGCTGGAGGATCATTTTAGATAATTTCACCTGATTAGAGTGCTTTAATTCATCAGGCTCTCAATCTGCTAGATTACGAGTCTTGCGTTAGGGTTAAAAAGCAGCGTTGCCATTGAGAGGTCCCAACGCTGCTTTTTAACGCCCGCTGGTATTACGAGTCTTGCAGGTACAAGACTAGCTCAATCCTATTCTCTGATTGCCTCAGCCAATAGGATTTTTCATACCTTAATTCCGATTGGCTGATATAATTCTACCAGCCAATAGGAATTGAAGGGATGCCATCTTGGATGACGTCATTTAAAGGAACCTTCATTCAGTCATTGGATGAAGAAAGAAGAGGATGCTCCACGTTGGATGTCTTGAAGATGGACCCACTCCGAGCCAGATGGATGAAGATAGAAGATGCCGTCTGGATGAAGACTTCTGCCCATCTGGAGGACCTCTTCTGCCCGACTTGGATGAAGACTTCTGCCTGTCTGGAGGACCACTTCTGCCTGGTTGGGTGAAGACATCTCACTGTAGGGTGATCATCAGGGGGTTAGTGTTAGGTTTTTTAAGGGGGGTTTTAGAGTAGGGTTGGTTGTGTGGGTGGTGGGTTTTAATGTTGGGGGGTGTTTGTAATTTTATTTTACAGGTAAAAGAGCTGATTATTTGGGGCAATGCCCTGCAAAAAGCCATTTTAAGGGCTATTTGTAATTTAGTGTAGGGTAGGGCTTTTTTTATTTTGGGGGGCTTTTTTATTTTGTTAGAGGAATTAGAGTAGGTGTAATTAGTTTAAAAATCTTGTAATTATTTTATTATTTTCTGTAATATAGTGGGGGGGGGTTGTACTTTAGATCATTTTATTTAATTGTAATTAATTGTATTTAGTTTAGTTAATTTATTTAATTATAGTGTAGTGTTAGGTGTAATTGTAACTTAGGTTAGGCTTTATTTTACAGGTAAATTTGTATTTATTTTAGATAGGTAGTTATTAAATAGTTAATAACTATTTAATAACTATTGTACCTAGTTAAAATAAATACAAAGTTGCCTGTAAAATAAAAATAAGCCCTAAGCTAGCTACAATGTAACTATTAGTTATATTGTAGCTATCTTAGGCCTAGATTTGGAGTTTGGCGGTAGCCGTGAAAACCAGCGTTAGAGGCTCCTAACGCTGGTTTTAGGCTACCGCCGGTATTTGGAGTCATTCAAAAAAGGGTCTAACGCTCACTTTTCAGCCGCGACTTTTCCATACCGCAGATCCCCTTACGTCAATTGCGTATCCTATCTTTTCAATGGGATCTTTCTAACTCCGGTATTTAGAGTCGTGGCTGAAGTGAGCGTTAGAATTCTAACGACAAAACTCCAGCCGCAGAAAAAAGTCAGTAGTTAAGAGCCATCTGGGCTAACGCCGGTTCATAAAGCTCTTAACTACTGTGCCCTAAAGTACACTAACACCCATAAACTACCTATGTACCCCTAAACCGAGGCCCCCCCCCCACATCGCCGACACTCGATTAAATTTTTTTAACCCTAATCTGCCGACCGCCACCTACGTTATCCTTATGTACCCCTAATCTGCTGCCCCTAACACCGCCGACCCCTATATTATATTTATTAACCCCTAACCTGCCCCCCACAACGTCGCCGCCAGCTACCTACAATAATTAACCCCTAATCTGCCGACCGCCACCTACGTTATACTTATGTACCCCTAATCTGCTGCCCCTAACACCGCTGAACACTATATTATATTTATTAACCCCTAACCTGCCCCCCACAACGTCGCCGCCAGCTACCTACAATAATTAACCCCTAATCTGCCGACCGCCACCTACGTTATACTTATGTACCCCTAATCTGCTGCCCCTAACACCGCAGAACACTATATTATATTTATTAACCCCTAATCTGCCCCCCTCAACGTCGCCTCCACCTGCCTACACTTATTAACCCCTAATCTGCCGAGCGGACCGCACCGCTACTATAATAAAGTTATTAACCCCTAATCCGCCTCACTAACCCTATAATAAATAGTATTAACCCCTAATCTGCCCTCCCTAACATCACCGACACCTAACTTCAAACATTAACCCCTAATCTGCCGACTGGAGCTCACCGCTATTCTAATAAATGTATTAACCCCTAAAGCTAAGTCTAACCCTAACACTAACACCCCCCTAAGTTAAATATAATTTAAATCTAACGAAATTAATTAACTCTTATTAAATAAATTATTCCTATTTAAAGCTAAATACTTACCTGTAAAATAAATCCTAATATAGCTACAATATATATTATAATTATATTATAGCTATTTTAGGATTTATATTTATTTTAAAGGTAACTTTGTATTTATTTTAACCAGGTACAATAGCTATTAAATAGTTAAGAACTATTTAATAGCTAAAATAGTTAAAATAATTACAAAATTACCTGTAAAATAAATCCTAACCTAAGTTACAATTAAACCTAACACTACACTATCAATAAATTAATTAAATAAAATACCTACAATTACCTACAATTACACCTAACACTACACTATCAATAAATGAATTAAATACAATATCTACAAATAAATACAATTAAATAAACTAACTAAAGTACAAAAAATAAAAAAGAACTAAGTTACAAAAAATAAAAAAATATTTACAAACATAAGAAAAATATTACAACAATTTTAAACTAATTACACCTACTCTATGGGGGGTAGTTATCAAGCCGTCTACTTTTCTGGCTTCGCCGGCCCAATACGCCCGCCTAAGCTCGCCTCACATCGCCGCCGCGGACCTGAAAAAATACGCCTAAGTTATCAAATAAAGCTGTCAAAAAGCCGCGGGGCGATGAGCAGCGGACTGTGACAGTTATCACTCATCCGATCTCGCTGCCCTTCGGCTTTTTCCCAGCTTTATTGCTAGCCTGTCACTAAGCACTCACACTAAACTACACTGTTCTACCCCCTATACCGGCGCCCCCGGAGCCTCCCGCAACTCAATAAAGTTACTAACCCCTAAACCGCCGCTCCTAGACCCCGCCGCAACTCTTATAAATGTATTAACCCCTAAACCGCCGCTCCTAGACCCTGCCACAACTCTTATAAATGTATTAACCCCTAAACCGCCGCTCCTAGACCCTGCCGCAACTCTTATAAATGTATTAACCCCTAAACCGCCACTCCCGGACACCGCTGCCACCTACAGTATACCTAGTAACCCCTATCCTGCCCCCCCTACACCGTCGCCCTCTATTATAAAATTATTAACCCCTATCCTGCTGATCCCGCACCTCTCCGCAACTAAATAAATAGTTTAACCCCTAAACCGCCGCTCCCTGAACCCGCCGCAACCTATATTAAACCTATTAACCCCTATCCTGCCCCCCCTACACCGTCGCCACCTATAATAAATTTATTAACCCCTATCCTGCCCCCCACTACACCGCCGCCACTGTAATAAAATGATTAACCCCTAAACCTAAGTCTAACTCTAACCCTAACGCCCCCCTAACTTAAATATTAATTAAATAAATCTAAATAAATTAACTCTTATTAACTAAATGAATCCTATTTAAAACTGAATACTTACCTTTAAAATAAACCCTAATAGAGCTACAATATTAATAATAATTATATTCTAGCTATCTTAGAATTTATTTTTATTTTACAGGTACCTTTCAATTTATTTTAACCAGGTACAATAGCTATTAAATAGTTATTAAATATTTAATAGCTACCTAGCTAAAATAAAGAGACATTTACCTGTAAAATAAATCCTAACCTAAGTTATAATTACACCTAACACTACACTATACTTTAATAAATTATTCCTATTTAAAAATACTTACCTGTAAAATAAACCCTAAGATAGCTACAATATAATTAATAATTATATTGTAGCTATCTTAGGATTTATATTTATTTTACAGGTAACTTTGTATTTATTTTAGCTAGTTAGAATAGTTATTAAATAGTTATTAACTATTTAATAACTACCTAGCTAAAAGAAATACAAAATTACCTGTAAAATAAATCCTAACCTAAGTTACAATTAAACCTAATACTACACTATCATTAAATTAACTAAATAAACTACCTACAAATAACTACAATTAAATACAATTACATAAACTAACTAAAGTACAAAAAATAAAAAAAGCTAAGTTACAAAAAATAAAAAAATAAGTTACAAACATGTTAAAAATATTACAACAATTTTAAGCTACTTACACCAAATCTAAGCCCCCTAATAAAATAACAAACCCCCCCCAAAATAAAAAAATGCCCTACCCTATTCTAAATTAAATAAATTTCAAAGCTCTTTTATCTTACCAGCCCTTAAAAGGGCCATTTGTGGGGGCATGCCCCAAAGAAAACAGCTCTTTTGCCTGTAAAAGAAAAATACAACCCCCCCCAACATTAAAACCCACCACCCACATACCCCTAATCTAACCCAAACCCCGCTTACAAAAACCTAACACTAATCCCCTGAAGATCATCCTACCTTTAGTTGTCTTCACTCAGCCGAACCACCGATGGAACTGAAGAGGACATCCGGAGCAGAAAAAGTTAATCCTCCAAGCGGCGCTGAAGAAATCTTCCATCCGATGAAGTCATCATCCAGGCGGCGCTGAAGAAAAGTCTTCGATCCGGCCCATGTCATCTTCAAAGAGGCGCTGAAGAGGTCTTCTATCCGGGCGAAGTCATCTTCCAAGCTGGGTCTTGAATCTTCCTTCCGCCGACGCGGAACCACCTTCTTCACCGACGGACTACGACGAATGACGGCTCCTTTAAGGGACGTCATCCAAGATGGCGTCCCCTCAATTCCGATTGGCTGATAGGATTCTATTAGCCAATCGGAATTAAGGTAGGAAAAATCTGATTGGCTGATGGAATCAGCCAATCAGATTGAGCTCGCATTCTATTGGCTGTTCCGATCAGCCAATAGAATGCGAGCTCAATCTGATTGGCTGATTGGATCAGCCAATCGGATTGAACTTGAATCTGATTGGCTGATTCCATCAGCCAATCAGAATTTTCCTACCTTAATTCCGATTGGCTGATAGAATCCTATCAGCCAATCGGAATTGAGGGGACGCCATCTTGGATGACGTCCCTTAAAGGAGCCGTCATTCATCGTAGTCCATCGGTGAAGAAGGTGGTTCCGCGTCGGCGGAAGGAAGATTCAAGACCCGGCTTGGAAGATGACTTCGCCCGGATAGAAGACCTCTTCAGTGCCTCTTTGAAGATGACATCGGCCGGATCGAAGACTTTTCTTCAGCGCCGCCTGGATGATGACTTCATCGGATGGAAGATTTCTTCAGTGCCGCTTGGAGGATTAACTTCTTCCGCTCCGGATGTCCTCTTCAGTTCCATCGGTGGCTCGGCTGAGTGAAGACAACTAAAGGTAGGATGATCTTCAGGGGATTAGTGTTAGGTTTTTGTAAGGGGGGTTTGGGTTAGATTAGGGGTATGTGGGTGGTGGGTTTTAATGTTGGGGGGAGGTTGAATTTTTCTTTTACAGGCAAAAGAGCTGTTTTCTTTGGGGCATGCCCCCACAAATGGCCCTTTTAAGGGCTGGTAAGGTAAAAGAGCTTTGAAATTTATTTAATTTAGAATAGGGTAGGGCATTTTTTTATTTTGGGGGGTTTGTTATTTTATAAGGGGGCTTAGATTAGGTGTAAGTAGCTTAAAATTGTTGTAATATTTTTAACATGTTTGTAACTTTTTTTTTTTGTAACTTAGCTTTTTTTATTTTTTGTACTTTAGTTAGTTTATGTAATTGTATTTAATTGTAGTTATTTGTAGGTAGTTTATTTAATTAATTTAATGATAGTGTAGTATTAGGTTTAATTGTAACTTAAGTTAGGATTTATTTTACAGGTAATTTTGTATTTCTTTTAGCTAGGTAGTTATTAAATAGTTAATAACTATTTAATAACTATTCTAACTAGCTAAAATAAATACAAAGTTACCTGTAAAATAAATATAAATCCTAAGATAGCTACAATATAATTATTAATTACATTGTAGCTATCTTCGGGTTTATTTTACAGGTAAGTATTTATTTTTAAATGGGATTCATTTATTAAAGTATAGTGTAGTGTTAGGTGTAATTGTAACTTAGGTTAGGATTTATTTAACAGGTACATTTCGCTTTATTTTAGCTAGGTAAGCTATTAAATAGTTAATAACTATTTAATAGCTATTGTACCTAGTTAAAATAAATTGAAAGGAACCTGTAAAATAAATATAAATCCTAAGATAGCTAGAATATAATTATTATTTATATTGTAGCTATATTAGGGTTTATTTTAAAGGTAAGTATTTAGTTTTAAACAGGATTCATTTAGTTAATAAGAGTTAATTTATTTAGATTTATTTAATTAATATTTAAGTTAGGGGGGCGTTAGGGTTAGACTTAGGTTTAGGGGTTAATAATTTTATTACAGTGGCGGCGGCGTAGTGGGGGGGCAGGATAGGGGTTAATAAATTTATTATAGGTGGCGACGGTGTGGGGGGGGCAGATTAGGGGTTAATAAATTTATTATAGGTGGCGACGGTGTAGGGGGGGGCAGATTAGGGGTTAATAAATTTATTATAGGTGGCGACGGTGTAGGGGGGGCAGATTAGGGGTTAATACATTTAATATAGGTTGCGGCGGGTTCAGGGAGCGGCGGTTTAGGGGTTAATACATTTATTATAGTTGCGGTGGCGGTTTAGGGGTTAATATGTATAGAGTAGCTTGCGGTGGGCTCCGGGAGCGGCGGTTTAGGGGGTAATAACTTTATTTAGTTGCGGCGGTGTAGGGGGGGACAGATTAGTGGTGTTTAGACTCGGGGTACATGTTAGGGTGTTAGGTGTAGACAGCTCCCATAGAAATCAATGGGATGTCTGTCAGCAGCGAACTTGTACTTTCGCTATGGTCAGACTCCCATTGATTCCTATGGGATCCGCCGCCTCCAGGGGTGGCGGATTGAAAACCAGGTACGCTGGGCCGTAAAAGTGCCAAGCGTACCTGCTAGTTTTTTGATAACTAGCAAAAGTAGTGAGAATGTGCCGCACTTGTGTGCGGAACATCTGGAGTGACGTAAGAATGTCTGAGTCCGGCGGATCGATGCTTACGTCACAAAATTCTACTTTTGCCGGTCTCGAGCCCTTGATAACTAAGGCGTATCAGCCTCGCCACAAATACGATGCGGAATTCCAGCGTATTTGAGGTTGACGGCTTGATAACTAGGCCCCTAAGCCCCCTAATAAAATAACAAAGCCCCCCAAAATAAAAAATGCCCTACCCTATTCTAAATTACAAAAGTTCAAAGCTCTTTTACCTTACCAGCCGATCCGATCAGCCAATCGGATTGAACTTGATTCTGATTGGCTGATTCCATCAGCCAATCAGAATTTTCCTACCTTAATTCCGATTGGCTGATAGAATCCTATCAGCCAATCGGAATTCGAGGGACGCCATCTTGGATGACAGCCTTCATTCGTCGGTAGTCCGTCGGGCCAGCAGGATGTTCCGCGTCGGAGGTCTGCAAGATGGATCCGGAAGACAGAAGATTGAAGATGCCGTTGATAGAAGACTTCAGCCGGATCATGGACCTCTTCAGCTCCCGCTTGGATGATGACTTCAGCCGGATCATGGACCTCTTCAGCTCCCGCTTGAATGATGACTTCAGCCGGATCATGGACATCTTCAGCCCCCTGCTTGGGCTTGGATCAGGACATCGGAGGAGCTCTTCTGGATCGATCGGTGAACCTGGTATGGTGAAGATAAGGTAGGAAGATCTTCAGGGGCTTAGTGTTAGGTTTATTTAAGGGGGGTTTGGGTTAGATTAGGGGTATGTGGGTGGTGGGTTGTAATGTTGGGGGGGGGTATTGTATGTGTTTTTTTACAGGAAAAAGAGCTGAATTTCTTGGGGCATGCCCCGCAAAGGGCCCTGTTCAGGGCTGGTAAGGTAAAAGAGCTTTGAACGTTTGTAATTTAGAATAGGGTAGGGCATTTTTTATTTTGGGGGGGCTTTGTTATTTTATTAGGGGGCTTAGAGTAGGTGTAATTAGTTTAAAATTGTTGTAATATTTTTCTGATGTTTGTAAATATTTTTTTATTTTTTGTAACTTAGTTCTTTTTTATTTTTTGTACTTTAGTTAGTTTATTTCATTGTATTTATTTGTAAATATTGTATTTAATTAATGTATTGATAGTGTAGTGTTAGGTTGAATTGTAGGTAATTGTAGGTATTTTATTTAATTAATTTATTGATAGTGTAGTGTTAGGTTTAATTGTAACTTAGGTTAGGATTTATTTTACAGGTAATTTTGTAATTATTTTAACTATTTTAGCTATTAAATAGTTCTTAACTATTTAATAGCTATTGTACCTGGTTAAAATAAATACAAAGTTGCCTGTAAAATAAATATAAATCCTAAAATAGCTATAATATAATTATAATTTATATTGTAGCTATATTAGGATTTATTTTACAGGTAAGTATTTAGCTTTAAATAGGAATAATTTATTTAATAATAGTTAATTAATTTCGTTAGATTTAAATTATATTTAACTTAGGGGGGTGTTAGTGTTAGGGTTAGACTTAGCTTTAGGGGTTAATACATTTATTAGAATAGCGGTGAGCTCCAGTCGGCAGATTAGGGGTTAATGTTTGAAATTAGGTGTCGGCGATGTTAGGGAGGGCAGATTAGGGGTTAATACTATTTATTATAGGGTTAGTGAGGCGGATTAGGGGTTAATAACTTTATTATAATAGCGGTGCGGTCCGCTCGGCAGATTAGGGGTTAGTAAGTGTAGGCAGGTGGAGGCGACGTTGTGGGGGGCAGATTAGGGGTTAATAAATATAATATAGGGGTCGGCGGTGTTAGGGGCAGCAGATTAGGGGTACATAGGGACAATGTAAGTAGCGGCGGTTTACAGAGCGACAGATTAGGGGTTAATAAGTGTAGGCAGGTGGAGGCGACGTTGAGGGGGGAAGATTAGGGGTTAATAAATATAATATAGGAGTCGGCGATGTTAGGGCAGCAGATTAGGGGAACATAGGGATAATGTAAGTAGCGGCGGTTTACGGAGCGGCAGATTAGGGGTTAATAATAATATGCAGGGGTCAGCGATAGCGGGGTCGGCAGATTAGGGGTTAATAAGTGTAAGGTTAGGGATGTTTAGACTCGGGGTACATGTTAGAGTGTTAGGTGCAGACGTAGGAAGTGTTTCCCCATAGGAAACAATGGGGCTGCGTTAGGAGCTGAACGCAGCTTTTTTGCAGGTGTTAGGTTTTTTTCAGCTCAAACAGCCCCATTGTTCACGTTTTTGAGGCTGGCCGCGTCCGTAAGCAACTCTGGTATCGAGAGTTGCAGTGGCGTTAAATATGCTCTACGCTCCTTTTTTGGAGCCTAACGCAGCCATTCTGTGGACTCTCAATACCAGAGTTATTTTAAAGGTGCGGCCAGAAAAAAGCCAGCTTTAGCTACGCGGGTCGTTACCGACAAAACTCTAAATCTAGCCGTTAGGGTTTATTTTAAAGGTATTTAGTTTTAAATAGGAATAATTTAGTTAATTGTAGTAATTTTATTTAGATTTATTTAAATTATATTTAAGTTAGGGGGGTTAAGGTTAGTGTTAGACTCAGGTTTAGGGGTTTATATGTTTACAAATGTAGTTAGGTTGCGGCGACATTGGGGGCAGCAGATTAGGGGTTAATAAATATAATGTAGGGTTCGGTGATGTTGGGGGCAGCAGATTAGGGGTTCATAAGTATAATGTAGGTGGCGGCGGTGTCCGGAGCGGCAGATTAGGGGTTAATAATATAATGCAGGTGTCGGCAATGTCAGGGGCAGCAAATTAGAGGTTAATAAGTGTAAGATCAGGGATGTTAAGACTCGGGTTCATGTTAGGGTGTTAGGTGTAGACATAAAATGTATTTCCCCATAGGAATCAATGGGGCTGCGTTAGAAGCTGAACGCTGCTTTTTTGCAGGTGTTTTTCAGCCGACTCTCCCCCATTGATCCCTATGGGGAAATCGTGCAGGAGCACATTTTAGCAGCTTACGGCTAACGTAAGCAGCGCTGGTATTGAGGTGAGATGTGGAGCTAAGTTTTGCTCTTCGCTCACTTTTTTGCGGTTAACGCCGGTTTTGTAAAAACCCGTAATACCAGCGCTGTCTGTAAGTGAGCTGTGAGCATAAACTGCTCGTTAGCACCGCACCCCTGTTAACGCAAAACTCGTAATCTAGGTGATTGTTAATATTATATAATGTAACAAAAGTCTTGATACATTTTTTGATACTTTTTTCTATATTCATATACCTTGTGTTGTATCCTTTATGAAATAACATTTCTAGTGTGTGCAGCTATCATCTAAAATACATGAATTCAATTGAAAAAAATCTCTGTACTCGAATGTCTTCTTTTTGCATTTTAACAAGCAGAGTAAATTTCCAATTTTAGCAGCCCGGTGAGTGGCACCCAACCCTGCTAGCATAGGGCTTACTTAACATTCTTTATAGAAGTTTCAGAATCTCTGTTCTTTCTATACACCTGTCACAGACATTCTCCCAGTGTTGCCTTCAAACATGAGAGTGAATTTAATAGTAGGAGAGAGGAATGAAGGATGAATTGGAGAGCTCAGGGATATGAAAGAATTAGCTTTATATAACTTTGTGTTTCTCTTAACCTTACTCTGATCTTCAGAATATTGTGAGTAAATATTTCTTTTTTTCTAAAATAGTTTAAATAAACACTTTTGTTTTAATATTTAGAACATTTTGTTTTAGCACACTATTAGAAAATAATATATACAGTTTTCTTGCTGGAACAGGTTGGCAAGTGAAGATTTTAATAATAGGAATATTCTATTTTTACATATTTTGCTGACGGAGTAGCTTTAACGTGCATTTTTTGCAGTTGTATTTATTACTTTAACTCATTTTCCCAAGCAGATAATGGAGGTGTGTTTACTAAAGAAGAATATTGATTTGTTTGTTTATGCTGGAGCCTACGTTTATTTATACGCAAAATATATAAAATAAAATAAAAATACAGGAAAATTGTCAAACGTGATAGAAAAGACACATTGCGTGAACTCTTATCTAGAGCAGCAGTATCCTCATTTTCTTGTGCTCACCTACTATAACCACAAATTGAAAATCTACCACCTATTGCTGAGGACTGAGTAGAGTGTTTGGTAAATTCATCACTCTAGTTACCATGGCAACAGTTGTGAGCAGATGTGATAAAATTGTGTACTGAAATATAGCACTACAGTCACTCTTCACCTTCCTCAGTATTGTCAAGAAGAGCAGAATGTTACCTTTTACGTCTTATACAAAAAGGGATAAATACTAGATGCAAATATCTCTCACCTAGATTACAAGTTTTGCGTTGCGGCTTGTAACTCTGAAAATATGTCATTTTCAACATCAAAACAGCACCGCAACTATTACAAGTGTTGTTGGTATAGCTTTACCGCAAGCCTTTTAGCCTATAACGCAATGTCAGTGCCGCATATGTGAAAATGACGTTTTTTCATGGGATTCCCATAGCGCCGGTATTACGAGTTTTGCTGTGAGGCTAAAAAGTGAGCGTTACAGCCTAAAACGATTTATATAGTGTTAGGGGGTGTTTGTATTCTTTGTGGAGCAAAAGAGATGTTTATCTCAGGGCAATGCCCTACAAAAGGCCATTTTAAGGGCCCCCCAAAGACCCTTTTAAAGGCCCTTGGTAGTTTATTCTAGAGTAGTTTTTTTTTTTAAGGGTATTAGAATAGGATTAATCTTTATTTTTTTGGATAATTTCACTTGGTTTTTTTTTTGTAATGATTGTTTTTTTGATTTGTTGTAATGGTAGTTTTTTTTATTTTTTTTTCAAATCTTAGGTTTTAGTGTAAGGCAGGTTAGGTTTTATTTCACAGGTAAGTTTTTCTATTTATTTTTAACTATTTACTAACTAGTCTACCTTGTTAAAATAAATACAAATTTACCTGTGAAATAAAAATGAAACCTAAGCTAGCTACAAAGTAACTATTAGATATATTTTAGCTAGCTTACGACTAGATTGCGAGTTTTGCGGTAAGAGGGGTGTGGTGCTAACTTGCACGTTATTGTCACCGCTAACTTCCCTACAGCGCTGGTATTACAGGTTTTTATAAACCCGGCGTTAAAAGACAAGAAGTGAGTGTAGAGCAAAACTGTGCTCCATACCGCACTCCAATACCAGCGTTGCTTAAAGGGAAACTGTACCCAAATATTTTCTTTTGTAATTCAGAAAGAGCATGCAATTTTAAGCAACTTTCTAATTTACTCCTATTATCAGTTTTTCTTCGTTCTCTTGCTATCATTATTTGAAAAAGAAGGCATCTAAGCTTTTTTTTGGTTTCAGTACTCTGGACAGCACTTTTTATTGGTGGATGGATTTATCCACCAATCAGCAAGGACAACCCAGGTTGCTCACCAAAAATGGGCCGGCATGTAAACTTACATTCTTGCATTTCAAATAAAGATACCAAGAGAATGAAGAAAATTTGATAATAGGAGTAAATTAGAAAGTTGCTTAAAATGTCATGCTCAATCAGAATCAAGAAAGAAAAATTTTGGGTACACTGTCCCTTTAAGTCAGCGTTGAGCTCCGCTGGGGGAGAGCCGGCTGAAAAAAAGTCTGACACCTGCAATAAAGCAGCATAAAGCTCCGTAATGCAGCCCCATTGATTCCTATGGGGAAACAAAATTTATGTTTACACCTAACACCCTAACATGAACCCAGAGTCTAAACACCCCTAATCTTACACTTATTAACCCCTAATCTGCCGCCCCCAACATCGCCGACACCTACATTTTATTTATTATTAACCCCTAGTCTGCCGCTCCGGACATCGCCGACACCTACATTATACTTATTAATCCCTAATCTGCTGCCCCCAACATCGCCGACACCTACATTATATTTATTAAACCCTAATCTCCTGCCCCCAATGTCACTGCAACCTACCTACACTTATTAACCCCTAATCTGCTGCCACCATAGTCGCCGCCACTAGAAAAAACATATAACCCCTAAACTGCTGCACTCCCGCATCGCAAACACTAGTTAAATATTATTAACCCATTATCTGCCACCCCTAACATCACCGCCACTTACCTACATTTATTAACCCCTAATCTGCCACACCCAATGTTGCCACCACTATACTAAATTTATTAACCCCTAAACATAAGTCTAACCCTAAAACCCCCTAACGTAAATATAATTAAAATAAATCTAAATAAAAATTACTATCATTAATTAAATAATTCCTATTTAAAACTAAATACTTACCTATAATATAAACCCTAAGCTAGCTACAATATAACTAATAGTTAGATTGTATCTAGCTTAGGGTTTATTTTTATTTTACAGGCAAGTTTGTATATATTTTAACTAGGTAGAATAGTTACTAAATAGTTATTAACTATTTACTAACTACCTAGCTAAAATAAATACAAATTTACCTGTAAAATAAAACCTAACCTGAGTTACACTAACACCTAACCTTACATTACAATTAAATCAATTACCTAAATTAAATACAATTACCTAAATTACAAAAGCAAACAAACACTAAATTTCACAAAATAAAAAACAAATTATCAGATATTTTAACTAATTACACCTAATCTAATAGCCCTATCAAAATAAAAAGCCCCCCCCCCCCATAAAAATAAAAACCCTAGCCTAAACTAAACTAAACTACCAATAGCCCTTAAAAGGGCTTTTTGCGGGGCATTGCCGCAAATAAATCAGCTATTTTACCTGTAAAAAAAATGCAAACAAGCCCCCCAACAGTAAAACCCACGACCCACACAACCAACCCCCCAAATAAAATCCTAACTAAAAAACCTAAGCTACCCATTGCCTTGAAAAGGGTATTATGATGGGCAT
The DNA here is from genome assembly GCF_027579735.1 of Bombina bombina. NCBI lineage: Eukaryota > Metazoa > Chordata > Amphibia > Anura > Bombinatoridae > Bombina > Bombina bombina. The sequence continues at coordinate 248,039,774 of NC_069505.1, read as the reverse complement.
TGCCCTTAAAAGGGCATGTAGCTCTATTGCTGCCAAAACCCTAACCTAAAAATAAAACCCACCCAATAAACCCTTAAAAAAACCTAACACTAACCCCTGAAGATCCACTTACAGTTTTGAAGAGCCGACATCCATGCTCAATGAAGCCGGGAGAAGTCCTCAGCGAAGCAACAAGAAGTCCTCAATGAAGCCGGGAGAAGTCTTCATCCAAGCCGGCAGAAGTGGTCCTCCAGACGGGCAGAAGTCTTCATCCAGATGGCATCTTCTATCTTCATCCATCCGGCGCGGAGCTGCTCCATCTTCAAGACATCTGACATGGAGCATCTTCTTATTTCCGACGACTAACGACGAATGAAGGTTCCTTTAAATTACGTCATCCAAGAATGCGTTCCTTGAATTCCGGTTGGGTGATAGAATTCTATCAGCCAATCGGAATTAAAGGTGAAAAATTCCTATTGGCTGATGCAATCAGCCAATAGGATTGAGCTTGCATTCTATTGGCTGTTCCAATCGTGCATGAGCATGTCTCAGCAGCGCTCTGATGGTGTGCGGTATGGAGCTCAACGCAACCATATCGCAACCAAAAGGCTTATGTTTGAAAACTTGTAATGGCAGCGCTATAGGAAATTAAATAACGTAACTTTTGTTGCATTCGTTAATTTGTCTATAGTGCTCAAAACTCGTAATCTAGGTGATTCTAAGGTATTTGTTGTAGAAAAGCTGACCATTTTTAGCAGCATTAAGAGATTACTGGACCAAACCAAATAAACAAATAAAACATTCATTCATTTAATTTAGCTGTCTATTAGACAGAGAATACAATAAGAAGAATTGCATTTTGCACATGTCCAATGAATATGATGGAAGGAAATGAACAAAGTACAAAAGCTGGAGACACCACACTAAAAATAATGACTGCATTGTGTTATTCTTGACAATTAACTATAAGAAGGGATAAAATATAAATAACATGATAAGGTTTGCTAGTGTGATATCTGATATGGATTCAGCCAATCAGATTTTTCCTACCTTAATTCCGATTGGCTGATAGAATCCTATCAGCCAATTGGAATTCGAGGGACGCCATCTTGGATGATGTCACTTAAAGGAACCTTCATTCGTCGTCTAGTCGTCGGTCAAGGAGGATGTTCCGCGCCGGAGGTCTTGAAGATGGAGCCGCTCCTCGTCGGATGGATGAAGATAGAACATTCTGCTTGGATGAAGATGTCTGCTGGTCTGGATGTCCTCTTCTGCCCGGATAGGATGAAGACTTCTGCCGCTCCGGATGCCCTGTTTTGGTCCATCGGTGCCCGGTTGGGTGAAGACGACTCAAGGTAGGGAGATCTTCAGGGGGGTAGTGTTAGGTTTATTTAAGGGGGGTTTGGGTTAGAGTAGGGGTATGTGGGTGGTGGGTTGTAATGTTGGGGGGTGGTATTGTGTTTTTTTTAACATGCAAAAGAGCTGATTTCTTTGGTGCATGCCCCGCAAAAGGCCCTTTTTTTAGGGCTGGTAAGGTAATAGAGCTGTTAACTTTTGTAATTTAGAATAGGGTAGGGCATTTTTTTATTTTGGGGGGGCTTTGTTATTTTATTAGGGGGCTTAGATTAGGTGTAATTAGATTAAAAATCTTGTAATATTTTTTAATTTTTTGTAACTTAGTTTTTTTTATTTTTTGTAACTTAGTTTATTTAATTGTATTTAATTGTAGGTATGTGTAGTTAATTAATTTAATTTCTTTAATGATAGTGTAGTGTTAGGTTTAATTGTAACTTAGGTTAGGAGGATTTATTTTACAGGTAATTTTGTATTTCTTTTAGCTAGGTAGTTATTAAATAGTTAATAACTATTTAATAACTATTCTACCTAGTTAAAATAAATACAAAGTTGCCTGTAAAATAAATATAAATCCTAAGATAGCTACAATGTAATTATTATTGTTTTCGTATTTGCTTTATTGCTGACATCAACGGACATTGGAAGGGGTGTGTCATTTGCAGCGTGAAGACCAGTGCGTTGTTAGTCTTACCGCTAGACAGAGGAAGAAGAGCGCTGCCCTGAAGTTTGTTTGCTGTACAGTGTAAGAAGTAGCGGTCTTAGTACATGGAGCCCAATATGTTTAAAAGTTGCTCTTTCTTATAGATGATGTTCAAAACTGAGTAATTAGTCTTTAAAGTTTGGGGCTACCTAGCACCCTCCAATGTACCCCTAGAAGTAACTCTGACAATTACATTCTAGCTATATTTAAAGGGACATGAGACTCAAATAAAATTGTTATGATTCAGATAGAGAATACAATTTTAAAAAAGTTTCCAATTTACTTATGTTATAAAATCTGCTTCATTCTCATGTTATCCCTATCTAGATAGGCAGTGTGCACATATATAAAGCACTACATGACAGGAAATAGTGCTGCCATCTAGTGCTCTTTTATAACATTGCTGAAAAACTGCTGCCATATAGTGCTGCAGACAAGTGCACCCTTCTAAACTTACCTTCCTGCTTTTCAACAAAAGATAACAAGAAAATGAAGAAAATAGGGGTTTATGTCCCTTAAACAAATGTGAAGGGATTTATTCATTACATAATGACATATTTATTTTTTCCTTTTTCTTTACTTATATTAAATATTCAATCATGCAAGTAAAACCCTTACAATATATTCAGCTTCTCTTTATCCCTAAATCCATCTATGGATCTCTGTGCTACGTGACTTGCAGAGAAGTAAAAAAAGAGAAGTCCCCTTTCTTCTCAATAGTAATAAAATATATTAGATGTGAAATGAATACCTCTATTCTTTGTTAGGGTGATCTTAGTTTTGATAATGTTCTACTGGTGATGGTAAAGTTATATACAACACCTACGTCATTTGGGATTTTCCAAAGATTTATACTCATATGAAAGTCAGTTGTATATATCAGTGCTTCTTAACTCCAGGCCCCAAGTACTCCTAACAGACCAGATGCTTATGATAGCCCAGCTAGTGCACAGGTAAAATAATCAGATGATGGGTGAGAGCAAGTTAGTAACCATGGTAACCGATCAGCTGATTATTTCACCTTTGCATGAAAATGTGGTCTGTTAAGGGTATTTGGTAACTGGGGTTGAGAAACACTGGTTTATATCACAGTTTGTTTTAATGTTTATCAACATTTAAAGGACATGAAATCCATTTTAAATTTGCAGGATGGTGGTACTTGACTCCATTCCGCTGGCATTGTATCTACCCCCACTTAAATAACAAATGCTAGAGAGAACGTGGTATGGAAGTCTCCATGCTGCATATTTGGTGGTTCTACCCAAAGTTGGCCCCTTTTTGGACTGAAATTATTGAGGCCACGATGACTGTTCTAGAAATTTGAGTCCCAAATAATCCCAAGAGGCCCATTTATCAAGCTCCGTATTGAGTTTGAAGGGCAGTGTTTCTGGCGAGTCTTCAAACTCCCCAGAAACAGCAGTTATAAAGCAGCGGTCTAAAGATCAGGTCCGACAGACATATGATAAATAGGCCTCTAAATGTTATTATTCATTCACATACCCAAGCTAAAAAATACAGCAAGCCAAACTTTATTTCTGATTATGTTTAACAGAGCTAAAAAAAATCGCTAAAATTCTGGAAATCTAGCTCAGTCCCCACAAGACTAGACTGGTCTTCCCAAGTCAATGGGGCCTATCGACGGCCCATGTTTCTGGTGAGTCTTCAGACTCACCAGAAACACAAGTTATGGAGCAGCGGTCACAAAGACCGCTGCTCCTTAACCCTGTCTGTCTGCTCTGAGCAGGCGGACAGGAATCGCCAGAATTCAACCCGATCAAGTATGATCGGGTTGATTGACACCCCCTGCTGGCGGCTGATTGGCCGCGAGTCTGCAGGGGCCGGCGTTGCACCAGCAGCTCTTGTGAGCTGCTGGTACAATGCTGAATACGGAGAGCGTATTGCTCTCCGCATTCAGTGATGTCTTGCGGACCTGATCCGCACTGTCGGATCAGGTCCGCAAGGCATTTGTTAAATAGGCCTCAATGACTTACTAAGCCTAGAAAGATATCACTTTGCCGAACTGGACATGTTCCAGGATATGACTGATATATAGGGGCCGATTTACTAAGCTGCTTTTGCTGCTCATTCCGCGCAAGCCTTTGCCATTGCAAATCAGGTTTATTGTCAAAATCTACAGACTTTCAGCTGCTTGCAATGAGCAAATGAAACAAAGCAATTGAAATAGCTCAACATAATGGGGTAGATTTATCAAGCAGTGGATGGCTGCAATCTACCCCCGAAGTTTCCGGGAACTTAAGTTAAGAAGCATCATCCGCCACCTCTGATATGATCGGGATGATTGACATTACCTGATAGCTGCCGATTGGCTGCGAATGTGCAGGGAACGGAATTGCACACGCATTTTACAAGAAATGCTTCTGCAGTGATAAATGCTGACAGCGTATGCTGTCGACATTTATCGATGTTGAGCGGACATGATACGCTACAGTGATCATGTCCGTTTGCCATATAATAAATCGGCCCCATAGAGTGCACATTCTATTTAATACAACCATTTGAAAGGCACCTTAGGAAAAAATTGAAAACACAGATTAACCCAATTTAGCCCCCCCCCCCCCCTTTTGTTTTCCATCTCTCCCTTTCTCTCTGCTCAATGTCTGATTTGAACTGCTTATAGTTTTGCAATGAATCTTGTCAAAAAAAAAATGGACATGAAAGTTAACATTAAAGGGACAGTCAAGTCCAAAAAAACCTTTAATGATTTAAATAGGGCATGTAATTTTAAACAACTTCCCAATTTACTTTTATCACCAATTTTGCTTTGTTCTCTTGGTATTCTTAGTTGAAAGCTAAACGTAGGAGGTTCATATGCTAATTTCTTAGATCTTGAAGACTGCCTCTAATCTGAATGCATTTTGACCACTAGAGGGCATTAGTTCATGTGTTTCATATAGATAACATTGAGCTCATGCATGTGAAGTGACCTAGGAGTGAGCACTGATTGGTTAAAATGCAAGTCTGTCAAGTCAGTCAGCAGAAGCTTAGATACAAGGTAATTACAGAGGTAAAATGTGCATTATTAAAACTGTGTTGGTTATGCAAAACTGGGAAATGGGTAATAGAGGGATTATCTTTCTTTTTAAACAACAAACATTCTGATGTTGACTGTCCCTTTAAACTTTTATGGTTCAGATACAACATGCAATTATAATCTGTTATCAAACTGACTTTGTTTTCTTGGTATCCTTTGTTAAAAAACATACCTAGGTAGGCTTAGGAGCAGAAAAGCACTACTGGGAGCTTGCTGCAGATTGGTGGCTATGCACATTTGTCTCTTATCACTGGTGCTGACTATGGGGCCGATTTTATTTTTAGCATTGTGAAATGCTTGTGCAATGATAAATGCCGACAGCGTTTGCTGTCGGCATTTATCGATGTCCGCACGCAATTTGATAATTCGCCCCCTATGTGTTCATCCCCTTTTGCAGTGGTTACATATATAGTTATATGCAAGCAAAACTACAATAATGAAAGGATCTAATGCTACCTTAATGTTATGAAAAATATTTTTTAATTGCTGATTCTTTATTTATATTTAGAGAAAAGATCTGATGTGCTGAATATACTTGTTTTGTTTCAGTGTGATTGAAGATATGTTCCTCTCATCTAATATGGCTGTGAACATAAATATTGTAGTGTCAATTGTGCACAAACCTGCATTTCCTGTAAACGTCCATGTTAAACATCTGTAAGTACCTGTTTGCTAAAACGTATTTTATATGTACTGTATATTAGAAAATGCTGCCTTCTGTTTTACTTTAACATTTTCATACAAAAATCAAAAAATTGTATGTGTTTAATTTTAGAATTATTGATTTGTTAATCTCGCACCCTTGACTTTGCACACCCTCGGCTCAGCGCTGGAGCGATTTTAACAGCTGATAGGATTTCAGTAGCTCTCATCCTATTGGCTGATTTGAACAGCCAATAGGATTTCAGAGGCTCGTCTCCTATTGGCTGATTTTAATTTAACACTCAAATCAGGAAATTGGAATACAAGGGACGCCATCTTGAATCGTGTCCCTTGCATTGAAGCTTCAGTTTATGGCGGCGACCATAAGAAGAGGAGCTCCGCGTCGGAGGGTTCAGGATGGATTTGCTCCGCGCCGCATGGATGAAGATAGAAGATGCCGCTTGGATGAAGACTTTGCTGCCTGGATGGATGAAGACATCGCCACCTGGGTGAAGACTTCTGCCGCCTGGGTGGATGAAGACATCACTGCTTGGATGAAGACATCGCCGCCTGGATGAAGACTTCTCTGCCTGGATGTCGGAACTTCACAACTGCAAGTGGATCTTCGGGGGTTATTGTTAGGAATTTTTTGGGTGGGTTTTTATTTTAGATTAGGGTTTGGGCTTGTAAAAGAGCTAAATGCCCTTTTAAGCACAATGCCCATCCAAATGTCCTTTTCAGGGCAATGGGTAGCTTAGGTTTTTTTTAGAGTTAGGGTTTTTATTTGGGGGGGTTGGTTGGGTGGTGGGTTTTACTGTTGGGGGGTCTGTATTTTTTTTACAGGTAAAAGAGCTGATATCTTTGGGGCAATGCCCCACAAAAGGCCCTTTTAAGGGCCATTGGTAGTTTATTGTAGGCTAGGGTTATTTTTTATTGGGGGGGGGGGCTTTTTCATTTTGATAGGGCTATTAGATCAGGTGTAAAAAAATATTTTGGATAATTTCGTTTGTTATTTTTCGTAATTAAGTGTTTGTTATTTTTCGTAATTTAGTGGGGTTTTTTCTGGTAATTTAGAACTGTGTAATAATGTTTAATTGTATATTTAAATAATTTTAGTAGTGTTAGGTTTTTTTAATATGTAATTTAGTTTATTTAATTGGTAGTTTAATTTAATTTTAGTATAATAGTTAAATTAGTTTAATTTATAGTTTAAAATTAGTTTATTTTAATTCTATAGGTAAGTTTTAATTTATATTAAGATAGGGATCTTGTAATTTTAATATAAAGTTAAGGGGTTGTTAGGTTTAGGGGTTAATAGCTTAATTTAGTTTTTGGTGATGTGGGGGGCTGTTGGTTTAGGGGTTAATAGGTTTAGTTAGTGGTGGTGATGTGGGAGGCCAGAGGCGGCGGTGTTCGGGAGCAGCGGGATAGGGGTTAATACATTTTATTTGTGTCGGCAATGTCGGGGGCAGCAGATTAGGGGTGTATAGACTCGGGGTTTATTTTAGGGTGTAAGATGTAAACATAACTTTTTTTCTACCATAGAAATCAATGGGGTATGCTTCATTCTCTTGCAGCATTGAACATAAGCTTTTGTTGCTTTCATACTCCCATTGATTTCTATGGCTTCCGTGGCCTCAAGTATGGCGGTTTGAAAACCAGGTATGCTGCATCGGAATAGCCGCAAGCCTACCTGTTAAATGTTTGATAAATTGGGAAAAATATCAAATAGAGTCGAATGTATATTCGGAACATCTGTAATGACGTAAGCATCGATCTGCGTCGGATTGAGATTGCGGGATCGTATGATACAACAAATTTCAACATTTGCCGATCTTGACGCTTTTTTTTTAACTAGGTCAGATCAATCTCGCAAACAATTATGATGCAGAATTCCAGCATATTTTTGGTTGACGCTTTCATAAATATACCCCATAGTATAGCATATGCTTATGCTTGATGTGGCCTATCCTAAGTTCAATTAATTATTATTTGTGAAACTGGAGCTATTTCTGGTAGCTGTGGACAACAATTTGTCATTCTATTTTAAGCTAATAAAAAATTGGGGCAGTGTGTTGGAGCTTTCTAAGCACAAACCTAGTTTCTCTTTACATCTGGCAGCTGTGCATTTTGGATAACAAACTCAATACTGCAGCTTTCTTTTAGTTTCTTTGCTTTCAGCCTAACAGCCCAAGTACTGTCAACATAACAAGAAACGCGTACATACAAATGTTTATTTCAGCTTTGTACATCTAAACTTTGCGACATGTTTTGATTCCTCAACAGATTTAGCTTATTTCACTTACCCCCGACTATGTGGTTAAGACCCTCCGTTTTCCAACAGAGTGAAAAACAGGGTATATTTACTCTTTGAAATATAAAGCATACTCTGTGTATCTATAAGCTCTGCCCTCTCCTAGTTTTACAGCCTCAATTGTTAATGAAGCTTAGTGAAAATAAATACTTAGAGATCTGACATGCTTTAAACACACACAAAAAAACCATTACAGGTACTCCTGCTCTAAACTCACATATATAGCACAGCACACAGTCCCTGAATGTATGAAGCATAATAAATATTGGTTAAACAATCTTGTGCGTGTGTCAATGTTTGGCAGCCGAGGGGTTAACGTAGAGTCTTGCACTCTATACTAGGTGCTAATGCTCTCTGTGAGAGTTAAAAGTTCACAGAATGCACGAAAAGGACAGATAATGTATTGGGATTCAGCTTTTAAAGTGACTCCAAACAGAATTTACGGAAATTTCCAAAAGCGCTGTTTAAGACTGATAGCTTTGAAACACAACATACAATACATGGGAGCAATTTTATTTTGAAAGTTATTTTATGTATAGGAAAGGAACGAGAATAACATCAAAAATTATTTTAAAAAGCAACGAGAGACATTTAAAAAATATTATATAAAAGCTTTTAGGATTTAAAGCTGTTTTATTTTATATAGAAGTACAAATATTTATTTCTTTACTCTGTTACCGCAAATAAATGTATATATACAGTATTTATTTTTATTTTTTAATAATAAGTAGAAAACTTCTGCTTCCTAATGAAATACAGCTCCTTTCAATTTATATATACAGTATTTATTTTTATTTTTTATTATTATTAATAATAATAATAATAATATTATTATTATTATTATTATTATTAAGTAGAAAACGTCTGCTTCCTAATGAAATACAGCTCCTTTCAATTTATATATAAAATACGTTTTATTTTTTTCTTGCATACAATTTTTTTTATTAGACATTAAACCCATTTTTTTTCTTTCATAATTCAGATAGCACATATAACTTTAAACAACTACTTTCAAATGTACTTATGTTATCAAAAATATTCTTTGTTCTCTTGCTATGCTTTGTTGAACAGCAGGTACGTAAGCTCAGGAGTGTGCACGTGTCTGCAGCAGTTTTGCAAGAATGTTATACATTAAGAAGAACACTAGATGGCAGCACTTTTTCCTGCCATGTAGTTCTTTAGACATATACACGCAGGGGTCAAGTCGAGCGGGAACACATGGAAATGGAGTTCCTGCACATTTTTTGCAGGAGGATATAAGTTCCCTCTGGACAGAGAACAGAAACACTTCAGTAAACACTACTGCTACTGTTGGAAGTTGCTGGAGCACAGTCTGGTTAGAGGGATAGTGAGATCCTCTAGTAATGGGCCGTAACACTTCCTACAATACACTAAATGTCAGACTGTCAGTGGTCCTGCTGTTTTATCACCCCGCAATATGTATAACACATGGTGCTTACATTTGTGTGTGGCTTGCTCTGGGGTAATTTAGCTCCCCTCAGCAGAAATAGAACTATTGTACCTTAAATGGGTGAGACTCTGTGACAGAGGAGGATTTTCAGGCCCAAAGGCAACCATTCAACCCTTTGTTGGATTTAATTTGCTTTCATTAACCAAAGTGTATAGATTATATACATATAAATACAGTGTGTGTGTGTGTATATATGTATATATATGTGTGTGTGAAACAATATTAATTTTGAGGGATGGTGGAAGTCTTGGTGAGACTTTTTTTGTATGACTTGACCCCTGTATACACGCTACCTACCTAGGTGTCTCTACAATGAAGAATACCATAAGAACAAAGCAAATTTGATAATAAAAGTAAAATGGAATCTTTTTTAAAATTTTATTCTCTGGGGCCAAGTTATCATTTGTCTGGTGGACATGATCCGCCAGAAATTGATAAATGCCGACAGCATAGGTCAGCATTTATCATTGCACAAGCAGTTCTGGTGAACTGCTTGTGCAATGCCGCCCCCGCAGATTTGTGGCCAATCGGACGCTAGCAGGGGTTGCCAATCAACCCGATCGTATGCAATCGTGCGGATTGCTGTCCGCCACCTCAGAGGCGGAATACGAGTTAAGGAGCAGTGGTCTTAAGACCGCTGCTTCTTAACTCCTGTTTCGAGTGAGGCTGAAGGCTCGTGCGGAAACAGGGGTATTTGGCCCCATTCGGGCCATCATAAATCGCCCCCTCTGTCTGAAACATAAAATGCCCCTTTAACATAATTGTATATGACTAGGAAATATGTCCAGATGTTAAAAGGATATAACAATCAAAATATAAATGGCTCTTTTTTTGATAGTTTGCTTGACGTATTCCCTGCTGCTTTATGGCTTCCACTCATAGGTGCTTATAAGGTTGTCCCAGTACTGTACCTGTGTATATATATATATATATATATATATATATATACAGGTACAGTACATAAACATATATATTTGCTGCCCATCGCTACGTGACTTACCCCCCTTCGTTGCGCTAATTTCAATTTGTTTGTTCTCTAGATTTTGATCTGACGCTGGTTTCCTTCACAGTGGAACTTGTATGTGCTGAGAAGTGTCTGGTTATGAGGCAGATGTTGTTTTTTTATCAATCTTGAGTTTTTCTTTAATCAATTTCACTACTGGGGGGACATTCAGGGCATACAGATCCGCAGTTTTTATCGGGATAGAAATCCCTAAATATTTAAAGGAATCCGTAACTTGTCGGAGAGGAGTGTTTAATATAGAAGTGTTATTTTTCCTGAGCCAAAATATTTCAGATTTTGCTCTATTCACTTTATATCCAGAGAAAGAACCAAAGTGGTCCATTATCTGGAAAAGTTTTGGTATATTCAATTTAGTGTTGGCCATGTAGAGAAGCAGATCATCTGCATACAGCCCAATTTTTATTTCAAAGTTACAAATTTTTATGCCATCCAAATGATGCCTTATTTTAATTGCCAGAGGTTCGATGGCAATATCGAACAGAAGCGGGGAGAGAGGACAGCCCTGTCTCGTCCCTCTACCTAGCAAGATGGGAAGGGAAACATAATTGTTCACTATCAGTCTTGTAGAAGATTGTTTGTATAGATTTCCTACAAACTCAAGAAATTTGCCTCCAATGCCGAATTGCCTTAGTGAGGTTTTAATGTGTTCATGAATCGAAGGCTTTTTCAGCATCTATAGAAATAATGGCAAGATCAGGTGTGTCCTCTCCCCCACTATCTGAATTAGACAAAACCTCAAAATATTCTGCCCCCACTAGGGCCTCTCTGGTTTTTGCAGCCGAATTACATTTTTTTAAGAATCCTGATTGATCGGTATGGATGATTTTTGAAAGGATCCCTCGAAATCTAGATACTAAAATTGCAGTTAAAATGTTGTAATCGGAGTTTAGAAGAGCTATTGGTCTGTAGGATTCTTTACAAGAAGGATCTTTTCCTCCTTTTAATATCAGAGTTGTATAAGAATGGGAAAATGAAGGGGGTATCAGTTTACCACTGATGTAGAAGCTATTAAAGAGAGTACAGAGATGTGGGGTGGCTTCGCTAGCCAAGATCTTATAAAATTCACTAGGGAGACCGTCAGGACCTGCTGCCTTATTTGAAGAGAGCTTAGATATTGTTTTCTCGATTTCTTCCGTGGTGATAGGAGCATTGAGGCTGCTAGACATTTCTGATGTCAGTGTAGGATACGTGATATCACTCCAGAAATCCATAGATTTCTGTATATCACTTGTTTTAGATAAGTACAGCTCCGAATAATATTCGTGACATGCATCCAGGATATCATCAGCTTTTGAAAGCTGTTTCCCTTTGTAATGCAGTCTATCAATAATTGACTGTTTTTTCTCACTTTTAATTAATTTGGCCAACATTCTGCCAGATTTTTGCCAAACCTATATAATTTGGCCTGTATTTTTAACTCTCTTTGTGCTTCTTGAGATAGTACAAAGGTGTCCCTTTCATTTTTTGCTTCGACATATTTTGCCCAATTTAAGGGGGTTTTGTCAAGCAGATATTGATTATAAGAATTAATCAAACATTTACACAATTCTTTTTCTCTAGACCTAATTTTCTTAAGTAAGGCAGCACTGTATGCAATTATCTCCCCTCTCATTACTGATTTCGCAGTGTCCCAAAATATTTCAGGACGGTTCAAATAGTCTTTGTTAAAATGTGTGTATTCCTTATATTTATTTATAAGTCAGTTTTTAAATTTTAAATCAGACACCAAATAATAAGGAAAAAAAAAAACGTGATGAGATAGACTTCAAATGTGAGGGCTGAAACTCCAGAACAATAGGTGCATGATCTGAGAGCAGAATTGGCATTATGTCAGATTTTACCCCTCTTGTAAGTATACGTTACTATTATCAGGTATTTGTAGAGAGCCAACAGATTCCGCAGCGCTCATCAACTAAGAATATATCGTTCATCAACTAACTAACAATAACTAACTAACTAATAACTAATCAACTAACTAATAACTAACTAATCAACTAACTAACAATACTACGTTCATCAACTAAGAATATATAGATTCTGGAAAGCGTTTTATGTGCCTTGGAAAGACAAGTAAAATTCTGAGTAGAAGGATTTTGATATCTCCATATATCTCGTAATGCTAAATTCTGCATGATAATTTTAAACATCTTACATTCTAAGTTGTCTTTTTTTTGCTTCAACTGCTTGACATCACGTCTTAGCCTGTTGATTGGGCATTGCGGTGCCATGTTAAAGTCACCAGCAGTGATCAGGTAGCCCTCCGTGTAAGATAGAAGTTTAGACTGGAGAGTATCCCAGTATTTTGGATCAAATACATTGGGGCCATATGTATTGCACAATGTGTACATCTTCTGAGCAATCTTTATTTTCAACAAGACATACCTCCCCCCCGGATTGGCCTCAAAGTGTACAACTTCAGTGTTATGTTTTTTTCCCTATTAATATTGCTACCCCCCTCTTTCTCTTGACACTAGACGCAAAGTACACTTCCTTTACCCAAGCTGTTTTTAGTTTTGAAGATTCTTCTGCAGTTAAATGAGTTTCTTGGATAAAACCTATATCAATTTGAATTTTTCAAAGCTGAGTGAGAATCGCCTTCCTTTTTATGGGGGTGGATATGCCTCCTACATTCCAAGACACTATTTTACATTTATCGCTCCGCATAGCCATTTATATAGTAGGGGGGGTGATTGAGAGAGGAGGGAGAAAAAATTAATTACAATTATAATAGTGCAGCTTCTCCACACATGGGGAGGTTGAACCCTGAGACTCGTGTCTAGAAGAGACATGGACTTTCCCTGGAGTAAAAACCTGCATTTTTATTTATTCTTTTGTTATTTTTTCCCAGAGATATATTATTTAAACATTCTGTCATTGGATCGAAGAGTCCAGTGTGTTAAAGAAACTCTCAGCCAGATGAGCTTCTTCGAAAAAATGTGTAACCTCCTTAACTGTAACCTTAAGTTTATTGGGGTATATTATAGTTGCTTGATATCCTTTTTGTATTAGCTTAGAGCAGATGGGAGCAAGCTCCCTTCTTTTTGCTGCTGTATCAGCTGAGAAATCCGGGAACAGAAGAATTGTAGCCTCCCCAACCCTGATTGGCTGTTGTCTACGATAATGCTGAAATAGGATAAGTTTATCTTGATAGTTTAATAGCCTAGCTATAACCGTTCTGGGTCTGGTTCTACCCTTGTTGTCTGCGTGGGGTGGGCCCAATCTGTGCGCTCTCTCAACTAAAATAGGTTGGAAGGTAAATGGCCTCTTTAAAATTTTTGGTAATGTTTCTGAAATAAAAGATACAAGATTATCATATTGCTGCTCCTCTGGAAGACCTATGATTCTTATATTGTTCCTCCTGGAACGGTTTTCTAGGTCCTCTAACCTCTTTTGAATTTTTTGTATGTTAATATTTGCAACTTCCAGATTGGAGCTATGTGATATTGTTAGGTCTTCCAGGTCCGACACTCTTTGTTCGGCTTCTTGCAACCTGTTCGAAAACTGACGAACTTCCTGCGTTAGAGAAAGGATATCTTGCCTAATTTCAGTTCTGAGAGCATCAAATTTAGGAGAGAGCGCATCAGAAATGCTAGCAACCAGACTATGAATGTTAGTTGTTTCTTGTGTTACTGATGTGTTTACCAATGTTGATTGTACATCCGTGACAGTCTCTTGGTTACCCTTTAGTTTCCTGTCCCTCTGTCTCGCTGCCATGGCTGGAGAAGGGATCTTAGGTGCGGTGTGAAGGAATTTATCCATGTACCAGAAAAAAAAAAAGAACTAAGAAAATTGGCGAAGCGTGAAAGATGATGCAAGGGTTGTGGTAAAAAAAATAGTGAGGTTAGGTTTCAAGGAGGCAAGACAGCCTCTGGTTGACAAGTGAGGATAGGTGAGAGTCTCATTATAAATTGTTTGAAATTAATTGAGAATCATTTATTAACATATAGAGGGCTAGATTACAAGTGGAAAGCTAAATTATTGCGTGCCTGAAAACAGCGAATTTCCCCGTTTACAGGTGCACAATAAATAACCAGCCATTACAAGTGACTAGTAAATGCTACTGCAAGCTCCCGGTAGCAATTAGCGCTCAGGAAATTAACCAGAGATTAGATCTCTGGTTCATTTTCTAAAAGTGACACAAATGAACCAAAAATAAAGTCTTATTTTTTTATGAAAAAATACTGCACAGAGCAGTTTCTAGGGGTTAAAAGTGTGGGGTATAAAGGCACTGAAAAGTGCCTTTATATAGCGGTCTATGTATAAACACATATTAACACATAAATATATATGTGTATGTATATATACAGGTACAGTACATAAACATATATATTTGCTGCCCATCGCTACGTGACTTATCCCCCTTCGTTGCGCTAATTTCAATTTGTTTGTTCTCTAGATTTTGATCTTACGCTGATTTCCTTCACAGTGGAACTTGTATGTGCTGAGAAGTGTCTGGTTATGAGGCAGATGTTGATTTTTTTATCAATCATGCAACACACATGAGTATTTATTTATTAGTGTATATTAAAGAAAAGCGCAGGGCGCGCATGCTCAAAGTAGCGCAGATAAGGGTTGTGGTTTCCCAAGCTGGGAATAATGCAGGGGCTGCTAGGGAGAAGGCACGCCCTGCAGATAAGGGTTGGGGTTTACAGAGCTGGGAATAATGCAGGGGCTGCTAGGGAGTAGGCACGCCCTGCAGATAAGGGTTGTGGTTTCCCAAGCTGGGAATAATGCAGGGGCTGCTAGGGAGAAGGCACTCCCTGCAGATAAGGGTTGGGGTTTACAGAGCTGGGAATAATGCAGGGGCTGCTAGGGAGTAGGCACGCCCTGAAGATAAGGGTTGTGGTTTCCCAAGCTGGGAATAATGCAGGGGCTGCTAGGGAGAAGGCACGCCCTGCAGATAAGGGTTGGGGTTTACAGAGCTGGGAATAATGCAGGGGCTGCTAGGGAGTAGGCATGCCCTGCAGATAAGGGTTGGGGTTTACAGAGCTGGGAATAATGCAGGGGCTGCTAGGGAGTAGGCACGCCCTGCAGATAAGGGTTGGGGTTTCCAGAGCTGGGAATAATGCAGGGGCTGCTAGGGAGTAGGCACACCCTGCAGATAAGGGTTGGGGTTTCCCGGGCTGGGAATAATGCAGGGGCTGCTAGGGAGTAGGCACGCCCTGCAGATAAGGGTTGGGGTTTCCCGAGCTGGGAATAATGCAGGGGCTGCTAGGGAGTAGGCACGCCCTGCTAAGAGGCGGATGAGGCAGGCATTGGCCAGCAGGAGAAAAAGAAGGAGGAGCTGGTAGGGGTTGTAGGGAGAGGCTCAAACAGAGGAACAGCATTGTAAGATTTTCTTTTGTTTCGCACCTTCCCTCCCTAGAAGCAGTAAAGAAAACAGTCCAAAATTTGAAAAGGTCACTGGAATGGAGAGCGACAGCGCACGGATAGGGGCACGATATTGACTAAGTGGTCGAGTCGCAGTAAGGCCGCCCGTGCTCCTCATTAAGGGGGCAAACACAGATGCAATATGGAAGGTGGCAGGTGACTTGTGTGGTCTACGCCAACCCGAAATTAAAATATCAAGCAACTGTTAAATAACAACCCGTGGTTAAGATAATGCAATGAAATTGGGATCCTGCACGCGGGTGGGGCAGGAGGGGGTGGGGAGGGTCCCGCGGCATACACTAGCCTAGAGTGGTGATCCGGTGGTCTATCTAATGGGCAGGCTATGCCATGGGTCTCCTTCTTCCCCCTCTTGTCCCGCCAGGGGTGGGACGTGTGCTGTCCCCCCCAATGCGTGGGACCCCAAGTTCTGGTTATATGCAAATGATGGTGCAATTTTGAGTTAAGTTAAAGTGCAATGGCGAATTTTGCTCTCCAGCAAAAATTCTGTAAATAAATAGTGACCTTTCCATTTTCGCCATAACTAAAGTGCCTGTGTGGTTATTTCAGGTCATAGAGTTAAGAATTGGGGAATCTGTGGTGTTTGTTTTCTCTTTGTTGTGGTGTGGTTATGGTTAATGGGAAGAGAGTGGTTCCCTCCAAGCCCTTATTTAGCGTCTACACCTTGGTACTAGTTCCTGATTGCTTTGCTATAACATTAAGCTTTCACATACATTTTCCATTCACTTATCCTTTAGTGACTTTGTCTTTGATTCACACATATGCATCATTCCTCTTTTGAAGGGGAATTCTCGAACTTATAGAATATTTCTTTTTACAGTTATTTCACATATATATACAGGGAGTGCAGAATTATTAGGCAAATGAGTATTTTGACCACATCATCCTCTTTATGCATGTTGTCTTACTCCAAGCTGTATAGGCTCGAAAGCCTACTACCAATTAAGCATATTAGGTGATGTGCATCTCTGTAATGAGAAGGGGTGTGGTCTAATGACATCAACACCCTATATCAGGTGTGCATAATTATTAGGCAACTTCCTTTCCTTTGGCAAAATGGGTCAAAAGAAGGACTTGACAGGCTCAGAAAAGTCAAAAATAGTGAGATATCTTGCAGAGGGATGCAGCACTCTTAAAATTCATAAGTGGGTGTAAGATATTAATATTAGTGATATAATGTATTTCCACTAAGCAACTAAGCTATATCAATAAAATCTTAAAAAATTGATAATAAATAGATACAATAGAAAATACAAAAAGCAGGTTGCGCCTATTTAATTTAACCTGGGCCCCAAGTTAAAAAAATTGTCTGAAAGTGGAAATTACAAATCTAAACTATTATTATGATGGTGAATTTTAATAAAAGAGATAAAAAAAGATAAAAAAAATGGATTTAGTTAAAATTATAATTTATTAAATGTGTAAAATATTTGCTTTTGAATAAATAATACTTAATAATGATTCTTTAGTACATTTCATGTGACAGATCTCAATTCTTACATAGAATAGTTTTTATTATAACAATATTAAAAGGATAAAAAAGACAGGTGATATAAGATTATAAATTAGAAACTTATGCAATATAAAATATATTTTAAATGAATTGAACACATTGCATCAGTAACCTAAGGGAACTATTCGAGCAATATCTACAATAAATTAAAAAAAAATATATATATATATATAAAAGTAAGTATATGTATGTTCTAATTAGAAATTAAATCTTATCTGAATTGTGTATTTGGTGTATGTTATAGAACAGTGTAGATAGTTTTTATACTTGTTATACTTTATGGCAAGATGAGGCAAAAAGTTCCTTTTCCAATGTTATTATAATAGTATCCAAATCGGGAAAGAAGTATGTTAAGTTTCTGATGTTATATTCTGCTAATACCAGTAAAAGCTTTCTTTGTAGTATTACCCTATATTTTGGGTGAGACCAAGTTGGAAAAAGTCTTACTGTTTTTTAATTCGAAGCAGGGACGTAACCTCTGTTATCCGGTGATTATTTTCAAACTCCCGCTATCCTTTTTGGCAGCGTCTCAAATCACGCTGGCGGAAGTATCTGTCTCAAGCGATATCGCTTGAGAAAGGCTGCAGTGGCAGCTGAAACGCGTAGCGTTTAACCCTTTTCCAAAACTGCAGGAAACTGAAGTCTGGGGATATCCGTTTTCCAGGATACCGAGTCACTGTGAACAAAAAAGTGACGGAAGACTACTGTAAACGGACCATCCTGGTTTGAGACAGATACTTCCGCCAGCGTGATTTGAGACGCTGCCAAAAAGGATAGCAGGAGTTTGAAAATAATCACCGGATAACAGAGGTTACGTCCCTGCTTCGAATTAAAAAACAGTAAGACTTTTTCCAACTTGGATCTCACCCAAAATATAGGGCAATACTACAAAGAAAGCTTTTACCGGTATTAGCAGAATATAACATCAGAAACTTAACATACTTCTTTCCCGATTTGGATACTATTATAATAACATTGGAAAAGGAACTTTTTGCCTCATCTTGCCATAAAGTATAACAAGTATAAAAACTATCTACACTGTTCTATAACATACACCAAATACACAATTCAGATAAGATTTAATTTCTAATTAGAACATACATATACTTACTTTTATATATATATATTTTTTTTTTATTTATTGTAGATATTGATCGAATGGTTCCCTTAGGTTACTGATGCAATGTGTTCAATTCATTTAAAATATATTTTATATTACATAAGTTTCTAATTTATAATCTTATATCATCTGTCTTTTTTATCCTTTTAATATTGTTATAATAAAAACTATTCTATGTAAGAATTGAGATCTGTCACATGAAATGTACTAAAGAATCATTATTAAGTATTATTTATTCAAAAGCAAATATTTTCCACATTTAATAAATTATAATTTTAACTAAATCCATTTTTTTATCTTTTTTTATCTCTTTTATTAAAATTCACCATCATAATAATAGTTTAGATTTGTAATTTCCACTTTCAGACAATTTTTTTAACTTGGGGCCCAGGTTAAATTAAATAGGCGCAACCTGCTTTTTGTATTTACTAGCAAAGCTTCTGAAGCGTGATCATCGAACAATCAAGCTTTTCATTCAAAATAGTCAACAGGGTCGCAAGAAGCGTGTGGAAAAACCAAGGCGCAAAATAACTGCCCATGAACTGAGAAAAGTCAAGCGTGCAGCTGCCAAGATGCCACTTGCCACCAGTTTGGCCATATTTCAGAGCTGCAACATCACTGGAGTACCCAAAAGCACAAGGTGTGCAATACTCAGAGACATGGCCAAGGTAAGAAAGGCTGAAAGACGACCACCACTGAACAAGACACACAAGCTGAAACGTCAAGACTGGGCCAAGAAATATCTCAAGACTGATTTTGCTAAGGTTTTATGGACTGATGAAATGAGAGTGAGTCTTGATGGGCCAGATGGATGGGCCCGTGGCTGGATTGGTAAAGGGCAGAGAGCTCCAGTCCGACTCAGACGCCAGCAAGGTGGAGGTGGAGTACTGGTTTGGGCTGGTATCATCAAAGATGAGCTTGTGGGGCCTTTTCGGGTTGAGGATGGAGTCAAACTCAACTCCCAGTCCTACTGCCATCCTTCAAGAAAAACATGATTTTCATGCAGGACAATGCTCCATCACACGCGTCCAAGTACTCCACAGCGTGGCTGGCAAGAAAGTGTATAATAGAAGAATATCTAATGACATGGCCTCCTTGTTTACCTGATCTGAACCCCATTGAGAACCTGTGGTCCATCATCAAATGTGAGATTTACAAGGAGGGAAAACAGTACACCTCTCTGAACAGTGTTTGGGAGGCTGTGGTTGCTGCTGCACGCAATGTTGATGGTGAACAGATCAAAACACTGACAGAATCCATGGATGGCAGGCGTTTGAGTGTCCTTGCAAAGAAAGGTGGCTATATTGGTCACTGATTTGCTTTTGTTTTGTTTTTGAATGTCAGAAATGTATATTTGTGAATGTTGAGATGTTATATTGGTTTCACTGGTAAAAATAAATAATTGAAATGGGTATATATTTGTTTTTTGTTAAGTTGCCTAATAATTATGCACAGTAATAGTCACCTGCACACACAGATATCCCCCTAAAATAGCTATAACTAAAAACAAACTAAAAACTACTTCCAAAACTATTCAGCTTTGATATTAATGAGTTTTTTGGGTTCATTGAGAACATGGTTGTTGTTCAATAATAAAATTAATCCTCAAAAATACAACTTGCCTAATAATTCTGCACTCCCTGTATTTATCAAGAGTAATGTTTACATATCTGCGCTGTTTGTTGTTATTTATTTTTGGGTGACCTAATCACTGCAGTTTTATGTGTCTTTGTTTATGTAATTGGATTGGCCCTTTGCTTCTCAAGGGTGGACCATGGTGTTAGTGGAGGTGTATCATTCGGGACTTCACACAGATGCAATTAATGTAGTAATTATGACTAGACATGTGCGGTTCGTTTCGGATTTATTCGGAAATTCGGAAAATTCGGTAAATTCGGAGATTCAGATCGATTCGGATTTCCGAATTAAAATAATTCCGAATCTACCGAATGAATCCGAAATAGCTGCCGTATCTCCGAATAAATCCGAATTAGCTCGGTAAAATTCGGCATTTCCCCATAGGAAACATTGGGAGTTTCGGCTGAAAAAAAAACCTAACACCGCAGCCCCATTGTTTCCTATGGAGAAACACTAAGTCTGCACCTAACACCCTAACATGTACCCCGAGTCTCTAAACACCCCTAATCTAACACTTATTAACCCCTAATCTGCCGCCCCCGCTATCGCTGACACCTGCATTATTTTATTAACCCATAATCTGCCGACCGAATATCGCCGCCGCCTACATTATAGCTATTAACCCCTAATCTGCTGTCCCTAACACCGCCGACCTCTACATTATAGTTATTAACCCCTAATCTGCCCCCCCCAACGTCACCGCAATCTAACTACAAGTATTAACCCCTAATCTGCCGACCCGATATCGCCGCCGCCTACATTATAGCTATTAACCCCTAATCTGCTGTCCCTAACACCGCCGACCCCTACATTATAGTTATTAACCCCTAATCTGCCCCCCCAACGTCGCCGCAATCTAACTACAAGTATTAACCCCTAATCTGCTGACCCGATATCGCCGCCGCCTACATTATACCTATTAACCCCTAATCTGCTGTCCCTAACACCGCCGACCCCTACATTATAGTTATTAACCCCTAATCTGCCCCCCCCAACGTCGCCGCAATCTAACTACAAGTATTAACCCCTAATCTGCCGACCCGATATCGCCGCCTACATTATAGCTATTAACCCCTAATCTGCTGTCCCTAACACCGCCGACCCCTACATTATAGTTATTAACCCCTAATCTGCCCCCACAACGTCGCCGCAATCTAACTACAAGTATTAACCCCTAATCTGCCGTCCGCAAATCGCCGCCACTATAATAAACGTATTAACCCCTAAACCGCTGCACTCCCGCCTCGCAAACACTATAATACATTTTATTAACCCCTAATCTGCCCTCCCTAACATCGTCGCCACCTACCTACAATTATTAACCCCTAATCTCCTGCCCACAACGTCGCCGCTACTATAATAAGGTTATTAACCCCTAAACCTAAGTCTAACCCTAACACTAACACCCCATAACTTAAATATAATTTAAATAAAACGAAATAAATTTACTATAGTTAAATAAATGAATCCTATTTAAAACTAAATACTTACCTGTAAAATAAACCCTAATATAGCTGCAATATAACTAATAGTTACATTGTAGCTATTTTAGCATTTATATTTATTTTACAGGCAACTTTGTATTTATTTTAACTAGGTACAATAGCTATTAAATAGTTATTGACTAATTAATAGCTACCTAGTTAAAATAATTACAAAATTACCTGTAAAATAAATCCTAACCTAAGTTACAATTAAACCTAACACTACACTATCATTAAATAAATTAACTACAAGTACCTACAATTAAATACAATTAAATAAATTAAACTAAAGTACAAAAAAACCCCATTAAATTACAAAAAATAAAAAAATATTACAAGAATTTTAAACTAATTACACCTAATCTAAGCCCCCTAATAAAATAACAAAGCCCCCCAAAATAAAAAAATGCCCTACCCTATACTAAATTACAAAAATTAACAGCTCTATTACCTTACCAGCCCTTAAAAGGGCCTTTTGCGGGGCATGCCCCAAAGAAAACAGCTCTTTTGCCTGTAAAAAAAAAACACAATACCCCCCCAAATTACAACCCACCACCCACATACCCCTACTCTAACCCAAACCCCCCTTAAATAAACCTAACACTACCCCCCTGAAGATCTCCCTACCTTGAGTTGTGTTCACCCAGCTGGGCCGAAGTCTTCATCCGATGGGGCAGAAGAGGCAGTGACGTGCAGTGACGTCAGAGGCTGGTAAGGCAGTGGCTAGGATATGCCTTCATTCTTTAGATATCCTTTGTTGAAGAAATATCAATGCACATGGGTGAGCCAATCACATGAGGTATCTATGTGCAGCCACCAATCAGCAGCTACTGAGCATATTTAGATATGATTTTCAACAAAGGACATCAAAAGAATGAAGAAAATTAGATATTAGATGTAAATTGGAAAGTTATTTAAATTTGTATATGGGTTTCATATGGGTTTCATGTCCCTTTAAATGGTGTCTTGGAAAACTGGTCAATTTAGTAAACATCTGATTTTAGTCTAAAAGTATTGTAACAGAAACTCTTGCCAGATAACACAATGCTTGCTCTGATTATGAGATCTAGAAATCCATGCCCATTAAATATATGTTTAAAACATACTTTTTACTTTAATGCTGCAAATTATGCTTATAGATTCTTTCATTACATAAGGGATGAGAGTCAGAGGGGGGGGGGGGGGGGGGGGGGAAAGAGAGACAGAGAGAGAGAAAGAGACCATGGGGGAGAACAACACATAAGGAGAGAGATGGCTAGATATATAGAGACACACACACACACACAAGGGGGGGGACCACTGCATTTTAAAGTAATAAAACAGCAGAGCTACAGAGAGTTCAGAAAATTAGTCTATAATTTAGTGTGAAGTACAGAGGCAAACTGCTAAGTTAGTGGGTGTAAAGTTTGAGTAAACAAAATACAAAAAACGACCCTGCTGTAAAAGAGTAAAAAAACACTAAACCACATTCATTAAATTATCATTTTCACTAACAGAATCCCTTTCAGTAAAATCTTACTTTAATAAGATGTGGCTGAAACACTGCTCTCTGTGCCTCTTTTCCTGCTCTGTATAAGGATTCAGGAAGTGACAGTGGCACATTCCACTGCACTTAGAGGGGAAGAACAGAACTCTCTTTTTCACTTTAGCAAAGGTAGCAGGTTCACAGGACAGCAACAAAATATATGAAAGTTGTTTTTTTCCGTTTTTGTTTTGTTTTATATGATTTAACATCCAGCCCCAACCCTATGTTCCACTTACTAATGCCTCTCGCTGGATTGGTTCAGGCCAAATAGGACTGCCTCAAATAAAGCACTTATGGGCCATGCAATGATCTTAACCACTTTCATCCAGTAGGTTGTGCAGAATGTTGTGTAATGGTGGGCAGACCAGCTTGTGCCTCTCCATTGCACAACATATAGCTGTGAGAGAGAGAAAATGCTGGGGAAAAAAAATTACAATTTTTTTCTTAAAGCCAATAAAAAAATATATTTTTGCCCATATGAGAGGTGAAGCACTGCCTCACCTGCCTCTAGTGACTGCACATCACTGAGAAGAGGACATCCAGACCGGCAGAAGTCTTCATCCAAGTGGGGCAAGAAGATGTCTTCCATCCATCAGAAAAGTACCAAAAAACAAACAAACACTAAATTACCAAAAATAATAAAATATTACAATTATTTTAAACTAATTACACCTAATCTAAGCCCCCTACTAGCTATTAATATAGCTACAACTAATAGTTACATTGTAGCTATTTTAGGATTTATATTTATTTTACAGGCAACTTTGTATTTATTTTAACTAGGTACAATAGTTATTAAATAGTTAATAACTATTTAATAACTACCTAGCTAAAATAAATACAAATTTACCTGTAAAATAAATCCTAACCTAAGTTACAATTACACCTAACACTACACTATCATTAAATTAATTAAATAAATGAATCCTATTTAAAACTAAATACTTACCTGTAAAATAAACCCTAATATAGCTACAATATAACTAATAGTTACATTGTAGCTATTTTAGGATTTATATTTATTTTACAGGCAACTTTGTATTTATTTTAACTAGGTACAATAGCTATTAAATAGATATGTACTGTTTAATAGCTACCTAGTTAAAATAATTACAAAATTACCTGTAAAATAAATCCTAACCTAAGTTACAATTAAACCTAACACTACACTATCATGAAATACATTAAATAAATTAACTACAAGTACCTACAATTAAATACAATGAAATAAACTAAACTAAAGTACAAAAAAACAAACACTAAATTACAAAAAATAAAAAAAAATTACAAGAATTTTAAACTAATTACACCTAATCTAAGCCCCCTAATAAAATAACAAAGCCCCCCAAAATAAAAAATATGCCCTACCCTATACTAAATTACAAAAGTTAACAGCTCTATTACCTTACCAGCCCTTAAAAGGGTTTTTTGCGGGGGCATGCCCCAAAGAAAACCGCTCTTTTGACTGTAAAAAAAAAAAACAATACCCCCCCACATTACAACCCACGACCCACATACCCCTACTCTAACCCAAACCCCCCTTAAATAAACCTAACACTACCCCCCTGAAGATCTCCCTACCGTGTCTTCACCCAGCGGGCCGAAGTCTTCATCCGATGGGGCAGAAGAGGACATCCAGACCGGCAGAAGTCTTCATCCAAGCGGGGCAAGAAGAGGTCTTCCATCCATCAGAAGTCTTGATCCAGGCGGCATCTTCTCTGTTCATCCATCCGGAGCGGAGCGGCAGCATCCTGAAGAGACATCCGACGCATAGCATCCTCTTCTTTCTTGATCCGACGACTCAATGACTGTACCTTTAAGTGACGTCATCCAAGATGGCGTCCCTTGAATTCCGATTGGCTGATAGGATTCTATCAGCCAATCGGAATTAAGGTAGGAAAAATCTGATTGGCTGATTCAATCAGCCAATCAGATTCAAGTTCAATCCGATTGGCTGATCCAATCAGCCAATCAGATTGACCTCACATTCTATTGGCTGTTCCGATCAGCCAATAGAATGCGAGGTCAATCTGATTGGCTGATTGGATCAGCCAATCGGATTGAACTTGAATCTGATTGGCTGATTGAATCAGCCAATCAGATTTTTCCTACCTTAATTCCGATTGGCTGAATCCTATCAGCCAATCGGAATTCAAGGGACGCCATCTTGGATGACGTCACTTAAAGGTACAGTCATTGAGTCGTCGGATCAAGAAAGAAGAGGATGCTCTGCGTCGGATGTCTCTTCAGGATGCTGCCGCTCCGCTCCGGATGGATGAACAGAGAAGATGCCGCCTGGATCAAGACTTCTGATGGATGGAAGACCTCTTCTTGCCCCGCTTGGATGAAGACTTCTGCCGGTCTGGATGTCCTCTTCTGCCCCATCGGATGAAGACTTCGGCCCGCTGGGTGAAGACACTGTAGGGAGATCTTCAGGGGGGTAGTGTTAGGTTTATTTAAGGGGGGTTTGGGTTAGAGTAGGGGTATGTGGGTGGTGGGTTGTAATGTGGGGGGGTATTGTGTTTTTTTTTACAGGCAAAAGAGCTGTTTTCTTTGGGGCATGCCCCCGCAAAAGGCCCTTTTAAGGGCTGGTAAGGTAATAGAGCTGTTAACTTTTGTAATTTAGTATAGGGTAGGGCATTTTTTTTTATTTTGGGGGGCTTTGTTATTTTATTAGGGGGCTTAGATTAGGTGTAATTAGTTAAAAATTCTTGTAATATTTTTTTATTTTTTGTAATTTAGTGTTTGTTTTTTTGTACTTTAGTTTAGTTTATTTCATTGTATTTAATTGTAGGTACTTGTAGTTAATTTATTTAATTTATTTCATGATAGTGTAGTGTTAGGTTTAATTGTAACTTAGGTTAGGATTTATTTTACAGGTAATTTTGTAATTATTTTAACTAGGTAGCTATTAAACAGTAAATATCTATTTAATAGCTATTTTACCTAGTTAAAATAAATACAAAGTTGCCTGTAAAATAAATGTAAATGCTAAAATAGCTACAATGTAACTATTAGTTATATTGTAGCTATATTAATAGCTAGTAGGGGGCTTAGATTAGGTGTAATTAGTTTAAAATTATTGTAATATTTTATTATTTTTGGTAATTTAGTGTTTGTTTGTATTTTGGTACTTTTCTGATAGATGGAAGACCTCTTCTTGCCCCGCTTGGATGAAGACTTCTGCCGGTCTGGATGTCCTCTTCTGCCCCATCGGATGAAGACTTCGGCCCGGCTGGGTGAACACGACTCAAGGTAGGGAGATCTTCAGGGGGGTAGTGTTAGGTTTATTTATGGGGGGTTTGGGTTAGAGTAGGGGTATGTGGGTGGTGGGTTGTAATGTGGGGGGGGGGTATTGTGTTTTTTTTTTACAGGCAAAAGAGCTGTTTTCTTTGGGGCATGCCCCCGCAAAAGGCCCTTTTAAGGGCTGGTAAGGTAATAGAGCTGTTAACTTTTGTAATTTAGTATAGGGTAGGGCATTTTTTTATTTTGGGGGGCTTTGTTATTTTATTAGGGGGCTTAGATTAGGTGTAATTAGTTTAAAATTCTTGTAATATTTTTTTATTTTTTGTAATTTAGTGGGGTTTTTTGTACTTTAGTTTAGTTTATTTAATTGTATTTAATTGTAGGTACTTGTAGTTAATTTAATTAATGATAGTGTAGTGTTAGGTTTAATTGTAACTTAGGTTAGGATTTATTTTACAGGTAATTTTGTAATTATTTTAACTAGGTAGCTATTAAATAGTCAATATCTATTTAATAGCTATTGAACCTAGTTAAAATAAATACAAAGTTGCCTGTAAAATAAATATAAATGCTAAAATAGCTACAATGTAACTATTAGTTATATTGCAGCTATATTAGGGTTTATTTTACAGGTAAGTCTTTAGTTTTATATAGGATTCATTTATTTAATTAATTTAATGATAGTGTAGTGTTAGGTGTAATTGTAACTTAGGTTATGATTTATTTTACAGGTAAATTTGTATTTATTTTAGCTAGGTAGTTATTAAATAGTTATTAACTATTTAATAACTATTGTACCTAGTTAAAATAAATACAAAGTTGCCTGTAAAATAAATATAAATCCTAAAATAACTACAATGTAACTATTAGTTATATTGTAGCTATATTAATAGCTAGTAGGGGGCTTAGATTAGGTGTAATTAGTTTAAAATTATTGTAATATTTTATTATTTTTGGTAATTTAGTGTTTGTTTGTATTTTGGTACTTGTATGATGGATCGAAGACCTCTTCTTGCCCCGCTTGGATGAAGACTTCTGCCGGTCTGGATGTCCTCTTCTGCCCCATCGGATGAAGACTTCGGCCCGCTGGGTGAAGACACTGTAGGGAGATCTTCAGGGGGGTAGTGTTAGGTTTATTTAAGGGGGGTTTGGGTTAGAGTAGGGGTATGTGGGTGGTGGGTTGTAATGTGGGGGGGTATTGTGTTTTTTTTTACAGGCAAAAGAGCTGTTTTCTTTGGGGCATGCCCCCGCAAAAGGCCCTTTTAAGGGCTGGTAAGGTAATAGAGCTGTTAACTTTTGTAATTTAGTATAGGGTAGGGCATTTTTTTTTATTTTGGGGGCTTTGTTATTTTATTAGGGGGCTTAGATTAGGTGTAATTAGTTAAAAAATCTTGTAATATTTTTTTATTTTTTGTAATTTAGTGTTTGTTTTTTTGTACTTTAGTTTAGTTTATTTCATTGTATTTAATTGTAGGTACTTGTAGTTAATTTATTTAATTTATTTCATGATAGTGTAGTGTTAGGTTTAATTGTAACTTAGGTTAGGATTTATTTTACAGGTAATTTTGTAATTATTTTAACTAGGTAGCTATTAAACAGTAAATATCTATTTAATAGCTATTTTACCTAGATAAAATAAATACAAAGTTGCCTGTAAAATAAATGTAAATGCTAAAATAGCTACAATGTAACTATTAGTTATATTGTAGCTATATTAATAGCTAGTAGGGGGCTTAGATTAGGTGTAATTAGTTTAAAATTATTGTAATATTTTATTATTTTTGGTAATTTAGTGTTTGTTTGTATTTTGGTACTTTTCTGATAGATGGAAGACCTCTTCTTGCCCCGCTTGGATGAAGACTTCTGCCGGTCTGGATGTCCTCTTCTGCCCCATCGGATGAAGACTTCGGCCCGGCTGGGTGAACACGACTCAAGGTAGGGAGATCTTCAGGGGGGTAGTGTTAGGTTTATTTAAGGGGGGTTTGGGTTAGAGTAGGGGTATGTGGGTGGTGGGTTGTAATGTGGGGGGGGGGGTATTGTGTTTTTTTTTTACAGGCAAAAGAGCTGTTTTCTTTGGGGCATGCCCCCGCAAAAGGCCCTTTTAAGGGCTGGTAAGGTAATAGAGCTGTTAACTTTTGTAATTTAGTATAGGGTAGGGCATTTTTTTATTTTGGGGGGCTTTGTTATTTTATTAGGGGGCTTAGATTAGGTGTAATTAGTTTAAAATTCTTGTAATATTTTTTTATTTTTTGTAATTTAGTGGGGTTTTTTGTACTTTAGTTTAGTTTATTTAATTGTATTTAATTGTAGGTACTTGTAGTTAATTTAATTAATGATAGTGTAGTGTTAGGTTTAATTGTAACTTAGGTTAGGATTTATTTTACAGGTAATTTTGTAATTATTTTAACTAGGTAGCTATTAAATAGTCAATATCTATTTAATAGCTATTGAACCTAGTTAAAATAAATACAAAGTTGCCTGTAAAATAAATATAAATGCTAAAATAGCTACAATGTAACTATTAGTTATATTGCAGCTATATTAGGGTTTATTTTACAGGTAAGTCTTTAGTTTTATATAGGATTCATTTATTTAATTAATTTAATGATAGTGTAGTGTTAGGTGTAATTGTAACTTAGGTTATGATTTATTTTACAGGTAAATTTGTATTTATTTTAGCTAGGTAGTTATTAAATAGTTATTAACTATTTAATAACTATTGTACCTAGTTAAAATAAATACAAAGTTGCCTGTAAAATAAATATAAATCCTAAAATAACTACAATGTAACTATTAGTTATATTGTAGCTATATTAATAGCTAGTAGGGGGCTTAGATTAGGTGTAATTAGTTTAAAATTATTGTAATATTTTATTATTTTTGGTAATTTAGCGTTTGTTTGTATTTTGGTACTTGTATGATGGATCGAAGACCTCTTCTTGCCCCGCTTGGATGAAGACTTCTGCCGGTCTGGATGTCCTCTTCTGCCCCATCGGATGAAGACTTCGGCCCGGCTGGGTGAACACGACTCAAGGTAGGGAGATCTTCAGGGGGGTAGTGTTAGGTTTATTTAAGGGGGGTTTGGGTTAGAGTAGGGGTATGTGGGTGGTGGGTTGTAATGTGGGGGGGGGTATTGTGTTTTTTTTTTACAGGAAAAAGAGCTGTTTTCTTTGGGGCATGCCCCCGCAAAAGGCCCTTTTAAGGGCTGGTAAGGTAATAGAGCTGTTAACTTTTGTAATTTAGTATAGGGTAGGGCATTTTTTTATTTTGGGGGGCTTTGTTATTTTATTAGGGGGCTTAGATTAGGTGTAATTAGTTTAAAATTCTTGTAATATTTTTTTATTTTTTGTAATTTAGTGTTTGTTTGTTTTTGTAATTTAGTGGGGTTTTTTTGTACTTTAGTTTATTTAATTGTAGATAATTGTAGGTACTTGTAGTTAATTTATTTAATGATAGTGTAGTGTTAGGTTTAATTGTAACTTAGGTTAGGATTTATTTTACAGGTAATTTTGTAATTATTTTAACTAGGTAGCTATTAATTAGTCAATAACTATTTAATAGCTATTGTACCTAGTTAAAATAAATACAAAGTTGCCTGTAAAATAAATATAAATGCTAAAATAGCTACAATGTAACTATTAGTTATATTGCAGCTATATTAGGGTTTATTTTACAGGTAAGTATTTAGTTTTAAATAGGATTCATTTATTTAATTATAGTGTAGTGTTAGGTGTAATTGTAACTTAGGTTAGGATTTATTTTACAGGTAAATTTGTATTTATTTTAGCTCGGTAGTTATTAAATAGTTATTAACTATTTAATAACTATTGTACCTATTTAAAATAAATACAAAGTTGCCTGTAAAATAAATATAAATGCTAAAATAGCTACAATGTAACTATTAGTTATATTGCAGCTATATTAGGGTTTATTTTACAGGTAAGTATTTAGTTTTAAATAGGATTCATTTATTTAACTATAGTAAATTTATTTCGTTTTATTTAAATTATATTTAAGTTAGGAGGTGTTAGTGTTAGGGTTAGACTTAGGTTTAGGGGTTAATAACCTTATTATAGCGGCGACGTTGGGGGCGGGAGATTAGGGGTTAATAATTTTAGGTAGGTGGCGGCGATGTTAGGGAGGGCAGATTAGGGGTTAATAAAATGTATTATAGTGTTTGCGAGGCGGGAGTGCGGCGGTTTAGGGGTTAATACATTTATTATAGTGG
Source organism: Bombina bombina (assembly GCF_027579735.1). Classification (NCBI taxonomy): domain Eukaryota; kingdom Metazoa; phylum Chordata; class Amphibia; order Anura; family Bombinatoridae; genus Bombina; species Bombina bombina. The sequence goes on along the minus strand of NC_069505.1, from coordinate 248,009,094 downwards.
CGGCGATTTGCGGTCGGCAGATTAGGGGTTAATACTTGTAGTTAGATTGTGGCGACGTTGGGGGGGCAGATTAGGGGTTAATAACTATAATGTAGGCGGCGGCGATATTGGGTCGGCAGATTAGGGGTTAATACTTGTAGTTAGATTGCGGCGACGTTGGGGGGGCAGATTAGGGGTTAATAACTATAATGTAGGGGTCGGCGGTGTTAGGGACAGCAGATTAGAGGTTAATAGCTATAATGTAGGCGGCGGCGATATCGGGTCGGCAGATTAGGGGTTAATACTTGTAGTTAGATTGCAGCGACGTTGGGGGGGGCAGATTAGGGGTTAATAACTATAATGTAGGGGTTGGCGGTGTTAGGGACAGCAGATTAGGGGTTAATAGCTATAATGTAGGCGGCGGCGATATCGGGTCGGCAGATTAGGGGTTAATACTTGTAGTTAGATTGAGGCGACGTTGGGGGGGCAGATTAGGGGTTAATAACTATAATGTAGGGGTCGGCGGTGTTAGGGACAGCAGATTAGTGGTTAATAGCTATAATGTAGGCGGCGGCGATATCGGGTCGGCAGATTAGGGGTTAAAACTTGTAGTTAGATTGCGGCGACATTGGGGGGGGCAGATTAGGGGTTAATAACTATAATGTAGGGGTCGGCGGTGTTAGGGACAGCAGATTAGGGGTTAATAGCTATAATGTAGGCGGCGGCGATATCGGGTCGGCAGATTAGGGGTTAATACTTGTAGTTAGATTGCAGCGACGTTGGGGGGGGCAGATTAGGGGTTAATAACTATAATGTAGGGGTCGGCGGTGTTAGGGACAGCAGATTAGGGGTTAATAGCTATAATGTAGGCGGCGGCGATATCGGGTCGGCAGATTAAGGGTTAATACTTGTAGTTAGATTGCGGCGACGTTGGGGGGGGCAGATTAGGGGTTAATAACTATAATGTAGGGGTCGGCGGTGTTAGGGACAGCAGATTAGGGGTTAATAGCTATAATGTAGGCGGCGGCGATATCGGGTCGGCAGATTAAGGGTTAATACTTGTAGTTAGATTGCGGCGACGTTGGGGGGGGCAGATTAGGGGTTAATAACTATAATGTAGGGGTCGGCGATGTTAGGGACAGCAGATTAGGGGTTAATAGTTATAATGTAGGTTGCGGCGATATCCGATCGGCAGATTAGGGGTTAAATAATGTTATTATAGGGTTTGCTATGTCGGGGGGCCTTGGTTTAGTGGTTCATAGGTAGTTTATGGGTGTTAGTGACTTAGTGTACTAAAACATACCGAATTTCGGAACCGAATAGAACCGAATTCAGCCGAATCAGAATAAATCCGAAACGAATTTATTCGGATCCGAATAAATCCGAAACGAATTTATTCAAATTTTGCCAAATCCGATTCGATCCGAACCGAAATTCGAAAAGTCCGAATCGATCCGAACCGAAAACGAACCGAATTTTTTAGCCGTGCACATGTCTAATTATGACCCCTATTTAACAAAGGTCTGTCGGACCTGATCCGACAGTGCGGATCAGGTCCGACAGACCTCGCTGAATGCAGGGAGAGCAATACGCTCTCCGTATTCAGCATTGCACCAGCAGCTCTTGTGAGCTGCTGGTGCAACACCGCCCCCTGCAGATTTGCGGCCAGCAGGGCAGTGTCAATCAACCCGATCATACTCGATCGGGTTGAATTGCGGTGATGTCTGTCCGCCTGCTCAGAGCAGGCGGACAGGTTATGGAGCTGAGGTCTTAAGACCGCTGCTTTATAAAACTGGTGTTTCTGGCAAGCCTGCAGGCTCGCCAGACACATGGGCCCTTAAGCTTTATCTGGAGCTTGATAAATGGGCCCCTATGTGTTGATCTGTTGGTGTATAAGTAACAAGAGTTGTTATACAGTTTTAATAGCCTGATGAAACAGCCTGAGAAACATTGCTTGTTTTAAGATGTTTTTTTTTTTAATAAAGCACTTTATTTTGATATACACTCTTGCCACTGTTTGCTACACCTGACTCTGCATAAGAATTAAGCATTGAACAACCGGTAAAGTTTTGAGATCATGGACTCCTGCTGCCACAGGCAGATCGGTCAGCTGGGCGGCTGAGAAGTCCCAGCTTGAGCTTTCAACAACTGTGTGTGCTCAACCCCATGTGAGTGTGTTACTTTATTACTCTTTACTGTGCACAGACTATACTTGGCCATGTGGCAACCCTGTCATTTTCTTTTTTAGTGTGGAATTTGAAAAGAGGAGCCTGGGCAAATTCTAATCAGTGGACACATGTTTTTTTAGACTTTACGGGAACAAAAAGAGGCGCTACATAGGGTGATATTGACTAAAACCGTCAAAAATGCAGAGATATGTAAAAAAAAACTTCAGGGTGGCTACTCACAAGACGTAGCGGCACAACCGGAGTGCCTAGCTGGACAGTATGGGACCAACAGAGTCGCCCGTAGGACTCAACAGGAAGCTGGAGCGTCGTACTCCAGTTCACGTGGCGGGGCAGGCCATCACGAGAGCAGTGTAGCAAGCCAGTCACTGATGGTAGGAGGGATGGCAAGCAGTATTTAGGACGTCACAATGGAACAGGGAGGTCAAAAATAATAGACCGATCCTTAAATGAGAAGTCCCGTGTGCAGCTTAGTGCAAACTGTAGGAGGATAAAAGCCACACAAGGGGATAGAAGCACAGCTGCAGACCTCAGAGCCGAAGCCGATAATCCAGAAGGTTGATAATAATAAGACGCCGAAAACGTCCTAGGGAGGTGCGCTCATGCAAGAAAGGAGGTAGATTAGATGGAAGCAGGCCACACTCTTATCAAGAAGGATGATGATCAGGTAAGTCCTATTATGGGAACAAAAAGAGGCGCCACATAGGGTCATATTGACTAAAACCGCCAAAAATGTATGTAAAAAAAACCTTCAGGGTGGCTACTCACAAGACGTAGTGGCACAACCGGAGTGCCTAGCTGGATGGTACGGGACCAACAGAGTCGCCCGTAGGACTTTTTACAATTTTTAACCTATTTAGATTCAGTTAAATCTCTTTTTTGGCCCATTTTTCTTGAGAAAAAGAAGCTGCCTAAAAATTATGCACACCTTGATATAGGGTGTTGATCTCCTAAGGCCACACCTTCCCTCATTACACAAATACACATCACCTGATATGCTTAAATCCAATAAGCATTAAAGTTTATACAGCTTGGAGTTGGACAATATGCTTAAAGTGATGGTTTGGTCAAAATACTCACTTGCCTAATAATTGTGCACATAGTGTGTATATACTGTATATCATTTTTTCTTTCATGTAATTAACAAGAGTCCATGAGCTAGTGACGTATGGGATATACATTCCTACCAGGAGGGGCAAAGTTTCCCAAACCTTAAAATGCCTATAAATACACCCCTCACCACACCCACAAATCAGTTTTTCAAACTTTGCCTCCAAGGGAGGTGGTGAAGTAAGTTTGTGCTAGATTCTACGTTGATATGCGCTCCGCAGCAAGTTGGAGCCCGGTTTTCCTCTCAGCGTGCAGTGAATGTCAGAGGGATGTGAAGAGAGTATTGCCTATTGAATGCAGTGATCTCCTTCTACGGGGTCTATTTCATAAGGTTCTCTGTTATCGGTCGTAGAGATTCATCTCTTACCTCCCTTTTCAGATCGACGATATACTCTTATATTTACCATTTCCTCTACTGATTCTCGTTTCAGTACTGGTTTGGCTTTCTACAAACATGTAGATGAGTGTCCTGGGGTAAGTAAGTCTTATTTTCTGTGACACTCTAAGCTATGGTTGGGCACTTTATTTATAAAGTTCTAAATATATGTATTCAAACATTTATTTGCCTTGACTCAGAATGTTCAACTTTCCTTATTTCCAGACAGTCAGTTTCATATTTGGGATTATGCATTGAATTATCATATTTTTTCTTACCTCAAAAATTTGACTTTTTTCCCTGTGGGCTGTTAGGCTCGCGGGGGCTGAAAATGCTTCATTTTATTGCGTCATTCTTGGCGCGGACTTTTTTGGCGCAAAAATTATTTTCCGTTTCCGGCGTCATACGTGTCGCCGGAAGTTGCGTCATTTTTTGACGTTATTTTGCGTCAAAGATGTCGGCGTTCCGGATGTGGCGTCATTTTTGGCGCCAAAAGCATTTAGGCGCCAAATAATGTGGGCGTATTTTTTGGCGCTAAAAAATATGGGCGTCATTTTTGTCTCCACATTATTTAAGTCTCATTATTTATTGCTTCTGGTTGCTAGAAGCTTGTTCACTGGCATTTTTTTCCCATTCCTGAAACTGTCATTTAAGGAATTTGATCAATTTTGCTTTATATGTTGTTTTTTTCTTTTACATATTGCAAGATGTTCCACGTTGCAACTGAGTCAGAAGATACTACAGGAAAATCACTGCACAGTGCTGGAGCTACCAAGCTAAGTCTGCTATAAACTTTTGGTATCTGTTTTCTCCAGCTGTTATTTGTATTGCATGTCATGTCAAACTTATTAATGCAGATAAAATTTCCTTTAGTACTGTTACATTACCTGTTGCTGTCCGTCAACATCTAATTTTCAGAGTGTTCCTGATAACATAAGAGATTTTATTTTTTAAATCCATTAAGAAGGCTATGTCTGTTATTTCTCCTTCTAGTATACATAAAAGTCTTTTAACACTTCTCTTTTTTTCAGATGAATTTTTAAATGAACATCATCATTCTGATACTGATAATGGTTCTTCTGGTTCAGAGGTTTCTGTCTCAGAGGTTGATGCTGATAAATCTTTGTATTTGTTCAAGATGGAATTTATTCGTTCTTTACTTAAAGAAGTGTTATTTGCATTAGAAATAGAGGATTCTGGTCCTCTTGATACTAAATGTAAACGTTTAAATAAGGTTTCTAAATCTCCTGTAGTTATTCCAGAAGTGTTTTATCTCCCTGATGCTATTTCTGAAGTAATTTCCTGGGAATGGAATAATTTGGGTAATTTATTTACTCCTTCTAGACGTTTAAGCAAATTATATCCTGTGCCATCTGACAGATTAGAGTTTTTTGGGACAAAAATCCCTAAGGTTATGGGGCTGTCTCTACTCCTGCTAATGTACTACTATTCCTATGGCAGATAGTACTTCATTTAAGGATCCTTTAGATAGGAAAATTGAATCTTTTCTAAGAAAAGCTTACTTATGTTCAGGTAATCTTCTTAGACCTGCTATATTTTTAGCGGATGTTGCTGCAGCTTCAACTTTTTGGTTAGAAGCTTTAGCGCAACAAGTAACAGATCATAATTTTATAGCATTATTATTATTCTATAACATGCTAATAATTTTATTGGTGATACCATCTTTTGATATCATTAGAGTTGATGTCAGGTATATGTCTCTAGCTATTTTAGCTAGAAAAGCTTTATGGATTAAACTTGGAATGCTGACATGTCTTCTAAGTCAACTTTGCTTTCCCTTTCTTTCCAGGGTAAATAATCATTTCGTTCCTTTCCTCATAACAAGGAACAAAAGCCTGATCCTTCATCCTCAGGAGCGGTATCAGTTTGGAAACTATTTCCAGTTTGGAATATATCCAAGCCTTATAGAAACCTATAGCCAGCTCCTAAGTATCTATGAAGGTGCGGCCCTTATTCCAGCTCAGCTGGTATGGGGCAGATTACGTTTTCTTCAAAGAAATTTGGATCAATTCCGTTCTTAATCTCTGGTTTCAGAAACATTGTTTCAGAAAGGTACAGAATTGGCTTCAAGTTAAGGCCTCCTGCTAAGAGATTCTTTTCTTTCCCGTGTCCCAGTTGACACAGCAAGGCTCAGCATTTCTGAAATGTGTTTCAGATCTAGAGTTGGCTGGAGTATTTATGCCAGTTCCAGTTCTGGAACAGGGGCTGGGGTTTTATTTTATCTCTTCATTGTACCAAAGAAGGTCAATTCCTTCAGACCAGTTCTGGATCTATCATTATTGAATCGTTATGTTAGGATACCAACATTCAAGATGGTTACTGTAGGACTATCCTGCCTTTTGTTTAGCAAGGGCATTATATGTCTACAGTAGATTTACAGGATGTGTATCTGCATATTCCGATTCATCCAGATCACTTTTAGTGTCTGAGATTCTCTTTTTAGACAAGCATTACCAGTTTTGTGGCTCTACTGTTTGGCCTAGCATCAGTTCCAAGAATTTTTTTCAAAGGTTCTCGGTGCCCTTCTTTCTGTAATCAGAGAATAGGGTTTTGGTATTTCCTTATTTGGACGATATCTTGGTACTTGCTCAGTCTTCTCATTTTCGAAGAATCTCATACGAATCGACTTGTGTTGTTTCTTCAAGTTCATGGTTGGAGGATCAATTTACCAATCAGTTCATTGATTCCTCAGACAAGGGTAACCTTTTTAGGTTTCTAGATAAATTCAGTGTCTATGACTCTGTCCTTGTCAGACAAGAGAAGTTTAACATTGATATTAGCTTGTCAAAACCTTCAGTCACAATCATTCCCTTTGGTAGCCTTATGCATGGAAATGTTGGGTCTTAGGACTGCCGCATCAGATGCGATCTCCTTTGCTCGTTTTCACATGCGACCTCTTCAGCTCTGTATGCTGAACCAATGGTGCAGGGATTACTCAAAGATATCTCAATTAATATCTTTAAACCGATTTTACGACACTCTCTGACATGGTGGACAGATCACCATCGTTTAGTTCAGGGGGCTTCTTGTTCTTCCGACCTGGACTATAATCTCAACAGATACAAGTCTTACAGGTTGGGGAGCTGTGTGGGGGTATCTGACGGCACAAGGGGTTTGGGAATCTCAGGAGGTGAGATTTCCGATCAATATTTTGGAACTCCGTGCAATTTTCAGAGCTCTTCAGTCTTGGCCTCTTCCGAAGAGAGAGTTGTTCATTGTTTTCAGATAAGACAATGTCACAACTGTGGCATACATCAATCATCAAGGAGGGACTCACAGTCCTCTGGCTATGAAAGAAGTATCTCGAATTTTGGTTTGGGCGGAATCCAGCTCCTGTCTAATCTCTGCGGTTTTTATCCCAGGTATGGACAATTGGAAAGCGGATTATCTCAGTCGCCAAACGTTGCATCCGGGCGAATGGTCTCTTCACCCAGAGGTATTTCTTCAGATTGTTCAAATGTGGGAACTTCCAGAAATAAATCTGATGGCTTCTCATCTAAACAAGAAACTTCCCAGGTATCTGTCCAGATCCCGGGATCCTCAGGCGGAGGCAGTGGATGCATTTTCACTTCCTTGGAAGTATCATCCTGCCTATATCTTTCCGCCTCTAGTTCTTCTTCCAAGAGTAAATCTCCAAGATTCTGAAGGAATGCTCGTTTGTTCTGCTGGTAGCTCCGGCATGGCCTCACAGGTTTTGGTATGCGGATCCTGTCCGGATGGCCTCTTGCCAACCGTGGACTCTTCCGTTAAGTCCAGACCTTTTGTCTCAAGGTCCTTTTTTCCATCAGGATCTGAAATCCTTAAATTTAAAGGTATGGAGATTGAACGCTTGATTCTTGGTCAAAGAGGTTTCTCTGACTCTGTGATTAATACTATGTTACAGGCTCGTAAATCTGTATCCAGAGAGATATATTATAGAGTCTGGAAGACTTATATTTCTTGGTGTCTTTCTCATCATTTTTCTTGGCATTCTTTTAGAATACCGAGAATATTACAATTTCTTCAGGATGGTTTAGATAAGGGTTTGTCCGCAAGTTCCTTGAAAGGTCAAATCTCTGCTCTTTCTGTTCTTTTTCACAGAAAGATTGCTATTCTTCCTGATATTCATTGTTTTGTACAAGCTTTGGTTCGTATAAAGCCTGTCATTAAGTCAATTTCTCCTCCTTGGAGTTTGAATTTGGTTCTGGGGGCTCTTCAAGCTCCTCCATTTGAACCTATGCATTCATTGGATATTAAATTACTTTCTTGGAAAGTTTTGTTCCTTTTGGCCATCTCTTCTGCCAGAAGAGTTTCTGAATTATCTGCTCTTTCTTGTGAGTCTCCTTTTCTGATTCTTCATCAGGATAAGGCGGTGTTGCGAACTTCTTTTGAATTTTTACCTAAGTTGTGAATTCCAACAACATTGGTAGAGAAATTGTGGTTCCTTCATTATGTCCTAATCCTAAGAATTCTAAGGAGAAATCGTTGCATTCTTTGGATGTTGTTAGAGCTTTGAAATATTATGTTGAAGCTACGAAATCTTTCTGTAAGACTTCTAGTCTATTTGTTATCTTTTCCGGTTCTAGGAAAGGCCAGAAAGCTTCTGCCATTTCTTTTGCATCTTGGTTGAAATCTTTAATTCATCTTGCCTATGTTGAGTCGGGTAAAATTCCGCCTCAGAGAATTACAGCTCATTCTACTAGGTCAGTATCTACTTCCTGGGCGTTTAGGAATGAAGCTTCGGTTGACCAGATCTGCAAAGCAGCAACTTGGTCCTCTTTGCATACTTTTACTAAATTCTACCATTTTGATGTATTTTCTTCTTCTGAAGCAGTTTTTTTGGTAGAAAAGTTCTTCAGGCAGCGGTTTCAGTTTGAATCTTCTGCTTATGTTTTTTCTTAAACTTTATTTTGGGTGTGGATTATTTTCAGCAGGAATTGGCTGTCTTTATTTTATCCCTCCCTCTCTAGTGACTCTTGTGTGGAAAGATCCACATCTTGGGTAGTCATTATCCCATACGTCACTAGCTCATGGACTCTTGTTAATTACATGAAAGAAAACATAATTTATGTAAGAACTTACCTGATAAATTCATTTCTTTCATATTAACAAGAGTCCATGAGGCCCACCCTTTTTTGTGGTGGTTATGATTTTTTTGTATAAAGCACAATTATTCCAATTCCTTATTTTATATGCTTCGCACTTTTTTTCTTATCACCCCACTTCTTGGCTATTCGTTAAACTGATTTGTGGGTGTGGTGAGGGGTGTATTTATAGGCATTTTAAGGTTTGGGAAACTTTGCCCCTCCTGGTAGGAATGTATATCCCATACGTCACTAGCTCATGGACTCTTGTTAATATGAAAGAAATGAATTTATCAGGTAAGTTCTTACATAAATTATGTTTTTTTGGTACAATATATATCTATACCTATATATATATAGATGATTATATATACAGGTATAGATATATACAGATATACTGTACAGTATATTGGAATATCTATTTAGAAATACTTACAACATTTTCTGCTTTGTTCAGAACATTGGAATGTTAAATATTTACAGTAAATACACAGTATAACACTTCTTTAAATATGAATATTGCATAAATATGATTTAACATGTTTTCATCTACTTAACTGCAGAGGGCTCCAATGCACTTGTATACATGTCTATATATATGTACATATGTATTTATGTGTTTATATGTGTGTATATATGTCTGTAAATACATATATACACAAATAAATACATATGTACACACATATAAATATATATAAATATAAATATATATATATATATAGAGAGAGAGAGAGAGAGAGAGATTATCTCACAAAAGTGAGTACACCCCTCACATTTTTGTAAATATTTTATTATATCTTTTCATGTGACAACACTGAAGACATGACACTTTGCTACAATGTAAAGTAGTGAGTGCACAGCCTGTATAACATTGTAAATTTGCTATCCCCTCAAAATAACTTAACACACAGCCATTAATGTCTAAACTTTTGGCAACAAAAGTGAGTACACCCCTAAGTGGAAATGTCCAAATTGGGGCTCCAAGTGTCAATATTTTGTGTGGCCACCATTGTTTTCCAGCACTGCCTTAACCCTCTTGGGAATGAAGTTCACCAGAGCTTCACAGGTTGCCACTGAAGTCCTCTTCCACTCCTCCATGACGACATCACAGAGCTGGTGGATGTTAGAGACCTTGCGCTCCCCCACCTTCCATTTGAGGATGCCCCACAGATGCTCAATAGGGTTTAGGTCTGGAGACATGCTTAGCCAGTCCATCACTTTTACCCTCAGCTTCTTTAACAAGGCAGTGGTTGTCTTGGAGGTGTGTTTGGGGTCGTTATCATGTTGGAATACTGCCCTGCGGCCCAGTCTCCGAAGAAAGGGGATCATGCTCTGCTTCAGTATGTCACAGTACATGTTGGCATTCATGGTTCCCTCAATGAACTGTAGCTCCCCAGTGCCGGCAGCACTCATGCAGGCCCAGACCATGACACTCCCACCACCATGCTTGACTGTAGGCAAGACACACTTGTGTTTGTACTCCTCACCTTGTTGCTGCCACACACGATTGACACCATCAAATAAGTTCATCTTTGTCTCATCGGACCACAGGACATGGTTCCAGTAATCCATGTCCTTAGTCTACTTTTCGTCTGCAAAATGTTTGCAGGCTTTCTTGTGCATCATCTTTAGAAGAGGCTTCCTTCTGGGACGACAGCCATGCAGATCAATTTGATGCAGTGTGCGGCGTATGGTCTGAGCACTAACAGGCTGACCCCCATCCCTTCAACCTCTGCAGCAATGCCGGCAGCACTCATACGTCTATTTCCCACAAACAACCTCAGGATATGACTCTGAGCACGTGCACTCAACTTCTTTGGTCGACCATAGCGAGGCCTGTTCTGAGTGGAACCTGTCCTGTGAAACCGCTGTATGGTCTTGCCCACCATGCTAAAGCTCAGTTTCAGGGTCTTGGCAATCTTCTTATAGCCTAGGACATCTTTATGTAGAGCAACAATTCTTTTTGTCAGATCCTCAGGGAGTTCTTTGCCATGAGGTGCCATGTTGAACTTCCAGTTACCAGTATGAGAGAGTGTGAGAGCAATAACACCAAATTTAACACACCTGCGCCCCATTCACACCTGAGACCTTGTAACACTAAGGAGTCACATGACACCGGGGAGAGAAAATGGCTAATTTATTAATGGCTGTGTGTTGAGTTATTTAAAGGGGAAAGAAAATTTACACTGTTATACAGGCTGTACAGTCGCTAATTTACATTTTAGCTAAGTGTAATTTCTTTAATGTTGTCACATGAAAAGATATAATAAAATATTTACAAAAATGTGAGGGGTGCACTCACTTTTGTGAGATACTGTATATATCTAGACATGTATCTGTAGTATGTATCTATATGTTAAAGCCCTTTCCATGCCTTTTATTCTAGCACCTGAGACCTCATATCTTTGAGACTTTTTTGTTTTGTGAAATAGTTAACCAGAGCTCTGAAATCACGGTAATAATTTTAGCATAAATCGTGTTGTGCTCGAGCGATCACGTTTACTTTCAACCCGTAAGCACTACAAGCGAAAACACTGGCAATAAATGCTGTATCACTCTGGCGCTTCTACTTTTTTTCCTGATTTTCTAATTTAAATAACTTTTTTTCCCCATTTATGTCTGGGTTCTGGGTTGAGCAATATAGAATCTCCTAAAAACTATTGACACCTTTGAGAATTAGGGGAACTACAGTAATGAAACCTTTAGAATTCTGATAGAACTTCCACAGACCGCACGCGTTGATCGTATTTTTGTCGTAGTTCAGATCACGCCAGGGCTGGAGCATAGTAACACCACTGATGCTATTGATCAAATGCCTCTTTCCAATGAAAGGCACTTAAAGGAATATTGAACAGTGCTCCTTTGGTAAAAACAAGTATGTTACATCAAAGTAAACATGAAAAGAAACTGTATACAAAAACAGCAAACAACTTGCTTGTTTTTTATACAAAATGAGCACTTAGAAATTCTCAGTGTAGCCACTGCCCTCAGGGTTATAACAGTGCTGCCATGTTGGCAATTTAGGTTGTATTCTGCCTGTTCTGAGCATGGGCTGATCTGACTCCCTGTTTATCTAGCCTATTCACTTAAAACTAAACCAGCTTATGTTTAGTTTTTTTTTTATTATTACAATGATGAAACAGACTATTTCATATTCATTTAAACAGTAGGGTTAAACTACTAAAGCAAGTAGTATATGTACCTTATTATTGTGTATAAAGATGCAGACTTTTATAAAAGTGAGCTACACAGCCAACTAGAGCAATGCTCTTTGGTGCATCCCTTCACTTAAGTAGCTGCTAAAGGATCTGAGATATATTGGTTTTAATAACTTTCCCAATATAGCTCCCTGCCGGTTACAGAGATTGTTTCCCTTTGTGACATCACCACAAGTTTGTGACATCACCACAAGTTTGTGACATCACAGGCACTCCTACTGAGGCCTTGGGAGTGACGCCTACTAGACTATCATCAGCCAGTAGTGGGAGGGGGTTGCCAAAAAAGCTTCAGAACAGTGGTACCCATTATGACAACCACTGGTGATGCACATGACAATATACACACATACAGGGATGAAAAACTATCACTGTAGTTTACTAGTCAGGGGATAAACATTATTATTAGTCCATTCAAGCCATATATATATATATATATATATATATATATATATATATATATATATATAATTAATAATTATACAGAGAAGCATGTATATTATTATAGTCTAAAAGTATAATATTACTACTGCTTATTATTGAGTTACCTTTGCTGGGGCACAAATGTCTGAGTGCCTCATTAAAGGGACAGTCTACACCTTAGTCATTGTAAAGTCTTACCTTAGATTAAGCTGCAAATAGCCTCCTGCACCCTGTTTATATCATGCAGCAGGAACGGTAAAAAGTTATTTTAAAATGAATATTGTTTATGACCACTTTGAAATGGCTGCCAAGCTCCGCCCACTGATGACTTCACAATCTGGGCTGCATCTATGCATCTGCTGAATAGTATTGACAGTCTGTTAAAAGCAACTAGTGAGCCTTTTGTAATTAGATGCCATATGCAGCCCAGATCATGATGTCATCAGTGGGCAGAGCTTGGCAGCCATTTCAAAGTTGCCAAAAACAATATTCATTTTAAAACATCTTTTTTTTTCCATTCCTACTGCATGATATAGAAAAGGTGCAGGAGGGGGCGGAGCCAGCCATCGCACAGTATGGCTGCAAAAAGCTAGAGCTCCGTGATACCGGACGCTTCCAAGCAACATCTTTCCCATTACAAAGGTGTTAGCCAAATTCCAGTAACAGATATCTACACCGGAACTCACCCGGAGCACAATGATCATACCCTGAGTGAGCTAACTTAACGGAAAGCTGCGCAACGCAGCAAGAGTAAGAGGACAGCACATCAACTTCGGCCTAGCTCTGCGACACGCCACAAGCCTGCACAGATGCGGTAAAAATATGACGACACCGGCGAAGGAAAAAGCCGAAGGTATGAAAACTTCAACACAAGCCTAAACACAATGGCATAACCCCCTCATAGAAACACACTAGATCCTAAGGGCCATGACATCACCTTACAGAACAAAGGCACATTAACACCCTGCTCAAGCCTAACATATTGCCACGTGGGAAGAAACTTTAGACAACGCCTAATCTTACACCACTGCTCCCTCCATCCCTGGCAATGCAACTTTACAAAATGTGCACTTATTGAGGAGAAGCACACTCGCCCAGTATACCGCAGCCCGTAGGGCACTAGACACCTTGCTATAGCGGAGCACCGCCATTATCACACGCGAGCAGGCCTGGGCCTATAACGCTGCATCACCGCACGCAGCACAACATTCAGACACCAGACAACACGCTGAGTTGCTCCTAGAGAAAACCACCCATCCCCTGAAAAATGACATCCAAAAGGATATCTAAGTCAGACAAGCCAGCGAAAACCCAGTCAGCTGCAACAACTAAACTTAACTTTTTCAAAGTGCTGGAAACACCGGATCCAGAATCTCCCACATCACAAGATTCAGATGACATGCCACCAGCTACTAGACCTAACGCTCAAGGCACCCTATCAGAAGAACCCCTTACAAGAGCGGACATTGACAATCTCCCTACTAAGGCAGACTTTGCAACTTTAATCTCACAAGTGGGTAAAATGATAAAAGATGGCCTCAGAGAGGTCAAAAAAGAACTATCAGAGTTAGGAGAAAGAGTTGTACACCTCGAGGAGGACATTGACCAAATTTACAATAATACTGACATTCAAAACAGATCTTTTGAATCCCATGACACTCTAATTCAACAAATGCAAATGCAATTAGAAGATCTGGACAACCGAGGCCGTCGCAATAATATCAGAGTGAGAGGTGTAACAGAGAAAATTGTGCCCAACCAAATTACACAACATCTGCAAGGACTTTTCAAATTTCTGTTAAGAGATGAAGAATTGCCAGACATGCCCATAGAAAGAGCCCACAGGGCACTGAGACCGAAGCCGCAAGATAACAAACCTCCTAGAGACATTGTCTTAAAAATGCAGACATTCACAGACAAAGAGAAAATCATGGAAGCCTCCAGGAAACTACGCCAGATCACATACGAAGGGGATAATATTCAAATCTACGCAGATCTAAGTAGCATCACCCTTAACAGAAGGCGAGAAGCCAGATACCTAACCCTACATCTACAAAACCTGAAGATTCCCTACAGATGGGGCTTTCCTTTTTGCATCAAAGTTCTGCAAGGTACGAACATAGCAATATACAAATCACCTGACGACCTAGAAGAGTTCTGTAGCAAACTGAATATCCCACAACCCTCACCACTGCTTCTGGGAAGACCAGCACCTGAGAAACCAACAACCTCTTCCAGCATGCCGAAACCCCAAAGGCCGACATGGAACAGAATAAACAGGAAAAGGACACAACCATCCAGCAGCCAATTCAACCCAGAAACTGATCCTACATGAACACGCATAGCCACTGTTGCCTGTGGTAACTTGTATTACTCTTAATAATTGCTTGCCTTGCAGATATACCAACTCCAAGACTTTCCTCAGATACAGGTATAAGAACTTGACTCAGAATGTCTGCAGGTAAAGCAAGTGAGTGAGTACACCTAACTTTAATGTTGTTTAGAAATTCGAAGTCATTAAAAATAATTGAAACACCTTGTTTAACAATATAGGAAGTGATCTATACTCTCATGTTCATAAAATGTTGTGAACAGGGTAGTATACCCTTAAACACCTGGTATTGTATATGTATATATGCAATTGTTGTATATAAGTTATATGTTATGAAGTTTATTAATGTTTGTTATACTGGAACTGGAAATTTGATTCTAATAACTGCTATGTCTGAGTTGGCTTGGCAAGTGACACTTACTGACGACCAAAACCCATTGAGTGTATCACAGCACATACACCCCTTTACCACTAAACAGCTCAGCAGACAGCTAAAACCCAAACACATACTCTAATGAGCGCACCACAAATCAAGATCATGACACAAAACACAAAGGGCCTAAACTCTCCCACAAAAAGATCTTTAGCTCTCAATTGGTTTTCTAAATCTAAAAATGAAATTATCTTCTTGCAAGAAACACATTTTAGACACAAAGAGGAACCGAAGTTCCATTCTAAAAACTTCCCAACCGGATACTTTTGTTCGCACACACAGAAAAAGATAAACGGTGTGGGAATCCTATTTCATAAATCCATGCATCTCCACAATGTTACCACTCACACTGACCCAGAAGGCAGATACTTGATATTGGTTGGAGACCTTTTCAACAAACCAATTACGCTAGCGAACATATATGCACCCAACACCGGCCAAGCGAAATTCTTCAAAAAAGTCACAGGGAAAATATTAGAACTAGCAAAAGGAACTACCATTATAGCAGGAGACTTTAATATAGCACTCAACCCCAGACTAGACTGTTCAACGACCAAAAGCTCCCAGACCATAAACACTATCAAAACAGTCACACAAAGCCTGAAATCCCTATCTCTTCTAGACGTCTGGAGAGTCCACCACCCGACACAGAAAACCTACACCTTCTACTCGAACCCCAAGAAATCTTACTCCAGATTAGATTACATTTGCATTGACCAATTAGGGCTGACACTTACTAGGGATTCAGACATCATCCCAACCCCATGGTCGGACCACTCGTCAGTATCACTGACCCTTGACTGGCCTGACAAGCCCATCACAGATTTTAATTGGAGGTTAGACGATACTCTACTTCTACAGCCTCAAATCAAAAAGAAAATAGACAAAACACTTACTGAATTCTTTCACTTCAACAAACCCCCTCAATCCCACCCAATAACGATCTGGGAAGCACATAAAGCGGTAGTTAGGGGAGAACTTATTAAACAGAAAGCCATTCTCAAAAAAAAATACAACTCAGAATACAAACAATTACTGGACCAACTGAAAGTGGCAGAACTTAATCACATGCACAACCCCGAATCGAATGACACCCTTACTACTCTTACTAAGATAAGACACAACCTGAATAACTTACTAGCGACTGAAGTACATAGAAAAGCTTACTACCTAAAGAAACTCTATTTTGTTGAGAGTAACAGAGCAGGGCCCATACTAGCCAAAGCACTGAAACGGAAAAGCTACGCCAACTATATAAATAAAATTCAAGACAGTACAAACAAAGAAACACATGACTGCAAAGGCATAGCAGACACTTTTAGCAGATATTATAGTCTTCTCTACAACATCCCCACAGATGATAGCATCCATAAGAAGACCCTTATAGATAAATACCTAGAAGAAGCAAATCTACCTAAATTAGACGAACCACTTAGATCAGCCCTAGATGACCCCTTCTCGGAGCAGGAAGTAGCTAAAGCTATCAATAGCCTACCTACTCATAAGTGCCCTGGCCCAGATGGACTGACGAACGCCTATTATAAACATTTTAAGCAAATACTAACCCCCCACTTAACAAATTTATTTAACTCCCTAGAAGATGATTCCCCCATATCCCCACAACTACTCGAAGCACATATCACCGTCATACACAAAGAGGGCAAACCGATAACAGAGCCCAGCAGCTACCGACCAATCTCATTGTTAAACAGCGATATAAAAATTTATGCAAAAATTCTAGCACTAAGAATCAACTCGGTCCTACCTGACTTAATCCACTTAGACCAGGCTGGGTTCATCCCATTCAGAGAAACAAGAGACAACACTATTAGAACTACCCAACTTATAGACTTTGCCAACACTCATAAAATCCCTATGATCACAGTAGCCACAGACGCAGAGAAGGCCTTCGATAGGGTGGCCTGGCCATTCCTTCGAAGTGCACTTCACAGTTATGGATTTGGAGATGGAATAATAGGTAAAATCTTCCAACTATATTCAGCTCCTTCAGCAAAAGTCAAGGTAAACGGAGTACTATCCCACCCATTCAAAATTGCAAATGGAACAAGACAGGGCTGTCCACTCTCCCCACTCCTATTTGTGCTTACCATGGAAGCTTTAGCGGCTCATATTCGAGCTAACCCAAACATAAAGGGAGTACATATTGGCCCAAATCAATACAAAATCTCAATGTTCGCCGATGACATTCTTCTCACATTGACTTCCCCCACAAGCTCATTAACAGCACTAATGGAGGAATTTGACACCTTCAGCCACCTATCCAATTTCTTAATCAATAAACAGAAATCAGAGATCCTAAACATCTCCCTTCCCCAAAGAGAACTACAACACATTAAGAATATATGCCCATATAAAGTAAAGAACTCCCAACTAAAATACTTGGGGGTCCAGCTGACCCCAAAAATCTCACAACTATTTGACGCCAACTACAAAACTTTACTAACCGCTACCCAACACACCCTAAAAACTTGGAGTGACAAACCCCTATCTTGGTGGGGGAGAATACAGGCCATAAAAATGTCGATTCTCCCAAGAATAATTTATATTTTTCAAACCATACCCATATCCCTCCCAAAGCACTACATCCAACAGCTCCAAAGGAGCATCAACATGTTCATTTGGGGAAAACAAAAGCCTCGTGTAAACGCGACCACATTACACAGACCAACCAGAGGGGGGGGACTAGGGGTACCGAAGTTAGAAATGTATTACCACTCAGTGACCCTGCAACGCATTCTTGACTGGCATAGCAAAAGTAAAGCTAAAGCATGGATTTCCCTAGACTCTCAAATATTAAAAGCGCCCAAACCCGGCTCAGTGTGCTGGATTCCCAAAACCTTAAGACCTGTTGTTTGCCAGACCTCCCCAACCTTTAGACACATTTTTGATACTTGGGACTACCTAGTACGAAAATATCCAAAACTATCCTCACAACACTCTCCCCTAACACCAATATCACAGAACATGGAACTCTCCGGAGGGTATGAACCCCTAAGGAACATTAAAGCTACTTGGGAATTACAGGACTCTGTCCCCATAATAACACTTTTAGATAAACGATCACTTAAACCCAGAAATAGCTTGACAGATGTGCTGGGGGGAGCTTTCTCCTCATGGTTAAAATATTCCCAACTCAACAACTTTATATGCAATAATCAAGCTAGGGAGAACTTACTAAGGGCGCCCACTCCCTTTGAACAATGCTGCCTGTCAACAATTCCCACCAGAGGCACTTTATCGCTTGCAAAAAAAATGCTAGAAAATGTAGAACTAACCCCCCTCCCACCTTATACTGCTCACTGGCAACAAGACCTAAAAATAGAGCTAGATGAAAAAGACTGGAGGAAAATTTTTAACAACACACGAAAGTCATCAACCTCCACCAGATTTATAGAACTCAACTTTAAAATACTAACAAGGTGGTATTTAACACCACATAGACTACATAGAATCTACCCCTCATCTTCAGCATCATGCTGGAGAGGATGCGGGGAACCAGGAACAATGGCACATATATGGTGGCATTGTAACAAGATAACACCTTATTGGAAGTCAATAGAACTTCACCTAAAAAACATCTTAGGTAACGAATTTACATTACCCCCCACACTAGCGCTGTTTAACTTAAGACCAGGGATCCCATGCAAGATACGATCGACACTGTTGACAATATGCCTAAACAGTGCGAAAGCCTTAATAGCACAAAATTGGAAATCCCTCTCTGTCCCATCTAGCCAACAATGGCTATCAAAAGTAACAGAAACCATACAACTAGAACAGTATGGATATTACAGACGCAACCAACTTGATCTATTCCTCGATGTCAAGTTTTACTGGGAGACACTCCTTCACACCCTTAACGCTCAATAACCCCCCCCCCCCAAAAAAAAAAAAAAAAACAATGTGACACCTCCGACTAACACTAGGACCTAACATTAAGGTAAAACAGACATGCAGACCACTACCAAGACGCCAACCAAACTCCATATCCACAAAGACAAGACGAAGACTGACCACCTTATAGTCACAAAAGCCAGTCTCCAGTTGTAACCTTTATATTCATGTTATAGTTTGACAAGTTATATTTATGCTTTTTGCCGAAACCAACTATACGGTTTCCCTCCCATTACTCCACAGTCCACATAAGAACTCTGCTCACCCAGTCTCAAAACGAGATTGCACAGGATACTAACTGAATGGACTGGAAAATACACACCTGTTGTACCTTTGTACGATATACTTTATATACTTTGTGGAAACCCTCTGTACTATTGTATTATCTATATGGAAAATTAATAAAAATCATTTTAAAAAAAAAAAAAAAAAAAAAAAAGAAAAGGTGCAGGAGGCTATATACAGCTTAATCTAAGGTAAGACTTTAAGATGACTAAGGTGTAGACTGTCCCTTTAAGGATTTCGGGTAGTATTGTAGCACCACATAATATAATCTACAACCTATAAGGATAAGCAGGTACATAAGATTTCTGGACACAAAATTATAAAAGTGTTTGGCACAAGATAATATTATTACTGTGACAAATGTATTATTTCACCTCTTTAAATTCAGCTCCTTGAGTTTTGCATTTTGAAAAAAGTATAAAAGTGTCAGGGATGGGTTAGCTTGTCATACCCAATATTACCCCGCTTCATCAACTTTACTTTTTACTGTTAATTAATATGAGAAACAGATAAGAATTATTCAAACAATATAGAAACTTTATCACTGCAGTAAAATCTAATGCCAGCATTGCAACATGGCATCATTATGCGGTAATTTGTCAAGCCAATATAGCGTTACATATTTTGGCAGAAAAACTGTTTCATAGGAAGAAGATGATATATTGAGCAAGCGCAATTGTGGATCTATGAATGAATGTACCTTGTGCACCACTGTGATTTTACATGATAACAACTGGAAAATATTAATATTGTAACTTATTCAACAGAAATTTAAATGATGGTAAATCCAAGCATTTAAAAAATGCTAGGATTTATGATCACTACAAATAAACAGGACTTTCAGTGATGAGTTTGTAATAAAAGGTGCAAAATCACAGTTTCTGTGCCGCAGCTCCTAGCTAAAGTCAGCGGCTCGGGCCACCCACGTCACATCACTCTTTACAAATGAGGTGACGTTTCCATTTCTAAACCAATAGCTGTGCTAGCTTACAGAACACTGTCAGATGACTAGGGCTATATATATATATATATATATATATATATATATATATTTTATACAGATGCATATTGTTTAGAGGTGGAAACGTCACCTCACTGAGGAAGAGCGCTGTGCCAGGGGAGCCACGGGACAGAAAGGGTGAGTTTAGCCCCTTTTTTTAGAAACTCATCACCGAAAGTTTAGTTTATTTGTAGCGGTGGTATATCCTGGCATTTATTTAAACGCTCGGATTTACCATAATTTAATTTCTGTTGAATAAGCTACAATATTAATATTTTCAGTTGTTCATGGAAGACCCCAATGGTGCACAAGATATGCTAATTCATAGATCCACAATTAAACTTGCTCAGTTTATCATATTCTTCCTATGAAACAGTTTTTCTGCCACAATATGTAAGGTTATATCACTGAAAGTCCAGTTTATTTTTAGTGATGGTAAATCCTAGCGTTTTGCAAGTGGTGACAATAGCACACACTGGCATCTATTTATCAAGCTTTCAACTTACCTGCATTCAACGGCACCAATACCTTCGCCTAAGATCGCCTAACATCGCTGCCGTGGACCTGAATATGCTCTCCAAAATTATCAAAAATGCTGTCAAAAAGCTGTGCACCAAGTACGGTGCGATGAGCAGCAGACTGTTGTTAACTAACAGTCATCGATCTCGCTGCTCTTCGGCTTTTTAACAGCTTTCTTGGTACCCTGTCACTAAACACCCACACTATACTATACTGTTTACCCCCTATACCGCTGCTCCTGGAGCCCACCACAACTCTAATAAATGTATTAACCCCTAAACCGCCGCTCCCGGACCCCACCACAACTAAATACAATTATTAACCCCTAAACCGCCGCTCCCGAAGCCCACCGCCACCTACATTTTATTTATTAACCCCTAATCTGCCCCCCCCCTACACCGCCGCCACCTACCTACATTTATTAACCCCTAATCTGCTGCATCCAACGTCGCCGACACTATATTAAATTTATTAACCCCTAAACCTAAGTCTAACTCTAACCCTAACACCCACTAACTTAAATATAATTTAAATAAATCTAAATAAATATTACTATCATTAAATAAATTATTCCTATTTAAAACTAAATACTTACCTATAAAATAAACCCTAAGATAGCTAAAATATAACTAATAGTTACATTGTAGCTATCTTAGGGTTTATTTTTATTTTACAGGCAACTTTGTATTTATTTTAACTAGGTACAATAGTTATTAAATAGTTATTAACTATTTAATAACTTCCTAGTTAAAATAAATACAAATATACCTGTAAAATAAAACCTAACCTAAGTTACAATTACACCTAACACTACACTATAATTAAATAAATTCCTAAATACAATTAAATACAATTAAAAAAAATATCTAAAGTACAAAAAAAACAAACACTAAATTACAGAAAATAATAAAATAATTTTCTTTCATGTAATTGGTAAGAGTCCATGAGCTAGTGACGTATGCGATATACAATCCTACCAGGAGGGGCAAAGTTTCCCAAACCTCAAAATGCCTATAAATACACCCCTCACCACACTCACAATTCAATTTTACAAACTTTGACTCCTATGGAGGTGGTGAAGTAAGTTTGTGCTAAGATTTCTACGTTGACATGCGCTTCTCAGCATTTTGAAGCCCGATTCCTCTAAGAGTACAGCGAATGTCAGAGGGACGTGGAGAGTATTACCTATTGAATGCAATGATTTTCCTAACAGGGGTCTTTTTCATAGGTTCTCTGTTATCGGTCGTAGAGATTCATCTCCTACCTCCCTTTTCAGATCGACGATATACTCTCATATACCATTACCTCTACTGATAACTGTTTCAGTACTGGTTTGGCTATCTGCTATATGTGGATGGGTGTCTTTGGTAAGTATGTTTTTATTTCTTAAGACACCTCAGCTATGGTTTGGCACTTTATGCATTTACATAAAGTTCTAAATATATGTATTGTACTTATATTTGCCATGAGTCAGGTTCATGTATTTCCTTTTGCAGATTGTCAGTTTCATATTTGGGAAAGTTAATATTGAGAAATATTTTTTTTTTTTTACCTGGGGTTTAGTCTTTTTTTCAATTGACTACTTGTTTTAAATTGCGGGCTGTCTTAGGCTCGCAGGTGCACTAAATGCTACACTTTATTGCGTCATTCTTTACGCGAGAATTTTTTGGTGCGAAAAGGCGCGTCTTTTGACACAAGTTCGTCATTTCTGGCATCGTAGTTGATGCAGGGGTTCAAACAGGGTTGTGTCGTTAGTGACGCGAGTGTGTCATTTCCGGACATGGTTGGCACCAAAAAAAATTTCAGTTACGTTGTGCGTCATACTTGGCGCCAAACTTTTTTCATTATTTATTGCCCCATTGCTTTTGCCTCTTGCTTTTTTCTATGTCAGAGGGCTATGCTATTTGCATTTTTTTCCCATTCCTGAAATGATAATTTTGCTTTATATGTTTTTTTTTTCTTTTACATTCTACAAGATGTCTCAATCTCAATCTAATGTAATTTGTATTAGTTGTCATGATAAACTTTTACATGCAGATAGAGTGTCCATCTGTAATAGTACATTGCCGGTTGCAGTTCCTTCAACTTCTAATGTACATGGTATTCCTATGAATTTTAAAGAATTTGTTACTGATTCTGTTCAGAAGGCTTTGTCTGCATTTCCACCTTCTAATAAACGTAAGAGGTCTTTTAAAACTTCTCATAAAGTTGATGAAATTTCAAATGACCGACAACATAATGAATTATCCACCTCTGATGAGGATCTATCTAATTCAGAAGATCCTTCCTCAGACATTGACACTGACAAATCTACTTATTTATTTAAAATAGAGTATATGCGTTCTTTGTTAAAAGAAGTGTTAATTACTTTGGATATTGAGGAAGCTAGTCCTCTTGATATTAAAACCAGTAAACGTTTAAATGCTGTTTTTAAACCTACTGTGGTTACTCCAGAGGTTTTTCCTCTTCCTGATGCTATTTCTGACATGATTTCTAAGGAATGGAATAAGACAGGTACTCCTTTTAATCCTTCTGCAAGGTTTAAAAAATTGTATCCTTTACCAGCGATTGCAATAGAGTTTTGGGAAAAGATCCCCAAAGTTGATGGGGCTATTTCTACTCTTGCTAAACGAACCACTATTCCTATCGAAGATAGTACTTCCTTTGAAGATCCTTTAGATAGGAAGCTTGAATCTTATCTAAGGAAAGCCTATTTATATTCAGGTCATCTTCTTAGGCCTGCAATTACTTTGGCTGATGTTGCAGCTGCTTCAACTTTTTGGTTGGAGAATTTAGCGCAACAAGAATTGGATTCTGACATATCTAGCATTGTTCGCTTACTGCAACATGCTAATCATTTTATTTGTGATGCCATTTTTTATATTATCAAAATTGATGTTAGATCCATGTCTTTAGCTATTTTAGCTAGAAGAGCTTTGTGGCTTAAATCTTGGAATGCTGATATGACATCTAAGTCTAGATTACTATCTCTTTCTTTCCAAGGTAATAATTTATTTGGTTCTCAGTTGGATTCTATTATTTCAACTGTTACTGATGGGAAAGGAGTTTTTTTGCCTCAGGATAAAAAATTTAAGGGTAAATCTAAGGCTTCTAATCGTTTTCGTTCCTTTCATCAAAATAAGGAACAAAAACCTAATCCTTCCCCCAAGGAATCTGTTTCCAATTGGAAGCCTTCCTCAAATTGGAATAAATCCAAGCCTTTCAAGAAACCAAAGTCAGCCCCTAAATCCGCATGAAGGTGCGGCCCTCATTCCAGTACAGCTGGTAGGGGACAGATTAAGGTTTTTCAAGGATGTTTGGATAAATTCGGTCCAAAATCAATGGATTCAGAGCATTGTCTCTCAGGGGTACTGAATAGGATTCAGAGTAAGACCTCCTGTGAGAAGATTTTTTCTCTCATGCATCCCAGTGAATCCAGTAAAAGCTCAGGCTTTCCTGAAGTGTGTTTCAGATCTGGAGGTTTCAGGGGTAATCATGCCGGTTCCTTTTCAGGAACAAGGCCTGGGGTTTTATTCAAATCTTTTCATTGTCCCAAAGAAAGAAAATTAATTCAGACCAGTTCTGGATCTGAAATTTTTGAATCGTTATGTAAGAGTACCAACTTTCAAGATGGTGACTATAAGGACTATTCTGCCTTTTGTTCAGCAAGGACATTATATGTCTACAATAGACTTGCAGGATGCTTACCTTTATATTCCGATTCATCCAGAACATTATCAGTTCCTGAGATTTTCTTTTCTAGACAAGCATTACCAATTTGTTGCTCTTCCATTTGGCCTAGCATCAGCTCCAATAATCTTTTCAAAGGTTCTGGGTGCCCTACTCTCTGTAATCAGAGAACAGGGTATTGTGGTGTTTCCTTATTTGGAACGATATCTTGGTACTAGCTCAGTCTTTACATTCTGCAGAATCTCACACAAATCAACTTGTGTTGTTTCTTTGAAAACATGGTTAGATGATCAATTTACCAAAAAGTTTTTTGATTCCTCAGACAAGGGTCACCTTTTTAGGTTTCCAGATAGATTCAGTGTCTATGACTCTGTCTCTAACAGACAAGAGACGTTTGAAATTGGTTGCAGCATGTCGGCACCTTCAGTCTCAGTCATTCCCTTCAGTGGCTATGTGCATGGAAGTTTTAGGCCTC
This sequence comes from Bombina bombina, assembly GCF_027579735.1. Taxonomy (NCBI): domain Eukaryota; kingdom Metazoa; phylum Chordata; class Amphibia; order Anura; family Bombinatoridae; genus Bombina; species Bombina bombina. The sequence goes on along the minus strand of NC_069505.1, from coordinate 247,984,072 downwards.
ATGACTGCAGCATCGGACTCGATTCCTTTTGCTCATTTTCACATGAGACCTCTCCAGCTTTGTATGCTGAATCAATGGTGCCGGGATTATACAAAGATATCACAATTAATATCCTTAAATCCCAATGTTCGACACGCTCTGACGTGGTGGTTAAATCACCAGCGTTTAGTTCAAGGGGCCTCTTTTGTTCGGTCAACCTGGACTGTGATGACAACAGATGCGAGTCTTTCAGGTTGGGGAGCTGTCTGGGGATCTCTGACAGCACAACGGGTTTGGAAATCTCAAGAGGTGAGATTACCAATCAATATTTTAGAACTCTGTGCAATTCTCAGAGCTTTTCAGTTTTGGCCTCTGTTGAAGAGAGAACCGTTCATTTGTTTTCAGACAGACAATATCACAATGGTGGCATATGTCAATCATCAGTGTGGGACTCACAGTCCCCTAGCTATGAAAGAAGTATCTTGGATACATGTTTGGGCGAAATCCAGCTCTTGTCTAATTTCTGCGGTTCATATCCCAGGTGTAGACAATTGGGAGGCGGATTTTTTCAGCCGTCAGACTTTACATACAGGGGAGTGGTCTCTCCATCCGGATGTGTTTTCTCAGATTGTTCAGATGTGGGGTCTTCCAGAAATAGATCTGATGGCTTCTTATCTAAACAAGAAACTTCCCAGATACCTGTCCAGGTCCAGGGATTCTCAGGCGGAAGCAGTGGATGCGCTGACACTTCCTTGGTGTTATCAACCTGCTTATATCTTCCCGCCTCTAGTTCTTCTTCCGAGAGTGATCTCCAAGATCATCATGGAACAATCATTTGTGTTGCTGCTGGCTCCAACATGGCCCCACAGGTTTTGGTATGTGGATCTTGTTTGGATGTCCAGTTGCCAACCTTGGCCACTTCCGTTAAGGCCAGACCTACTGTCTCAAGGTCCGTTTTTCCATCAGGATCTCAAATCATTAAATTTGAAGGTATGTAAATTGAACGCTTAGTATTAAGTCATAGAGGTTTCTCTGACTCAGTAATTAATACTATGTTACAAGCTTGTAAATCTGTCTCTAGGAAGATTTATTATCGAGTTTGGAAGATTACATTTCATGGTGTTCTTCTCATAAATTCTCTTGGCATTCTTTTAGAATTCCTAGAATTTTAATGTTTCTCCAGGATGGTTTGGATAGGGGTTTGTCTGCAAGTTCCTTGAGGGGACAAATCTCTGCTCTTTCTGTTTTATTTCACAGAAAGATTGCTAATCTTCCTGATATTCACTGTTTTGTACAGGCTTTAGTTCATATTAAGCCTGTCATTAAATCAATTTCTCCTCCTTGGAGTCTTAATTTGGTTTGAAGGCGCTACAGGCTCCTCCTTTTGAGCCTATGCATTCTTTGGATGTTAAACTACTTTCTTGGAAAGTGTTGTTCCTTTTGGCTATCTCTTCTGCTAGAAGAGTTTCTGAGCTATCTGCTCTTTCTTGTGAATCTCCTTTTCTGATTTTTCATCAGGATAAGGTGGTTTTGCGGACTTCATTTGTATTTTTACCTAAGGTTGTGAATTCTAACAACATTAGTAGAGAAATTGTTGTCCCTTCCTTGTGTCCTAATCCTAAGAATCCTTTGGAAAAATCCTTACATTCTTTGGATGTGGTAAGAGCTTTGAAATATTATGTTGAAGCTACTAAAGATTTCAAGAAGACTTCTAGTCTATTTGTTATATTTTCTGTTCCTAGTAAAGGTCAGAAGGCATCTGCTATTTCCTTGGCTTCTTGTTTAAAGCTTTTGATTCATCAAGCTTATTTGGAGTCGGGTCATGCCCCACCTCAGAGAATTACAGCTCATTCTACTAGATCAGTCTCCACTTCGTGGGCTTTTAAGAATGAAGCTTCAGTTGATCAGATTTGCAAAGCAGCGTCTTGGTCCTCTTTGTATACATTTACTAAATTCTACCGTTTTGATGTATTTGCTTCTTCTGAAGCAGTTTTTGGTAGAAAAGTTCTTCAGGCAGCTGTTTCAGTTTGATTCTTCTGCTGCTGTTTTAAGTTTTTCTTTTCTTCATGAGAATAACTTATATTTGGGTTGTGGATTATTTTTTCAGCATTTGGCTGTTGTTTATTTTTTATCCCTCCCTCTCTAGTGACTCTTGCGTGGAGTTCCACATCTTGGGTATTTGATATCCCATACGTCACCAGCTCATGGACTCTTGCCAATTACATGAAAGAAAACATAATTTATGTAAGAACGTACCTGATAAATTAATTTCTTTCATATTGGCAAGAGTCCATGAGACCCACCCTTTTTATGGTGGTTATGATTTTTTGTATATAGCACAATTATTCCAAATTCCTTTGTTGATGCTTTTTACTCCTTTCTTTATCACACCACTACTTGGCTATTCGTTAAACTGAATTGTGGGTGTGGTGAGGGGTGTATTTATAGGCATTTTGAGGTTTTGGAAACTTTGCCCCTACTAGTAGGATTGTATATCCCATACGTCACTAGCTCATGGACTCTTGCCAATATGAAAGAAATTAATTTATCAGGTAAGTTCTTACATAAATTATGTTACAAGATTTTTAAACTAATTACACCTAATTTAATCCCCATAACAAAATAAAAAAGCCCCCCAAAATAAAAAAAAGCCCTACCCTACACTAAATTACAAATAGCCCTTAAAAGGGCCTTTTGCGGAGCATTGCCCCAAAGTAATCAGCTCTTTTACCTGTAAAAAAAATTACAACCCCCCAACATTAAAACCCACCACCCACACAACCAACCCTACTCTAAAACCCACCCAATCCCCCCTTAAAAAACCTAACACTAACCCCTTGAAGATCACCCTACCTTGAGAAGTCTTTACACAACCGGGCCGAAGTCCTCAACGAAGCCAGCAGAAGTGGTTTTCCAGATGGGCAGAAGTGGTCCTCCAGATGGGCAGAATTCTTCATCTAGGCGACATCTTCTATCTTCATTCATCCGGCGCGGAGCGGGTCCATCTTCAAGACATCTGAGGTGGAGCATCCTCTTCTTTCGACGGCGACTGAAGAATGAAGGTTCCTTTAAGTGACGTCAGCCAAGATGGCGTCCCTTCAATTCCGATTGGCTGATAGAATTCTATCAGCCAAACGGAATTAAGGTAGGAAAAATCCTATTGACTGATGCAATCAGTCAATAGGTTTGAGGTTGCATTCTATTGGCTGATTGGAACAGCCAATAGAATGCAAGCTCAATCCTATTGGCTGATTGGATCAGCCAACAGGATTTAACTTTAATCCTATTGGCTGATTGCATCAGCCAATAGGATTTTTCCTACCTTATTTCTGATTGGCTGATAGAATTCTATCAGCCAATCGGAATTGAAGGGACGCCATCATGGATGATGTCACTTAAAGGAACCTTATTCTTCAGTCGCCATCGAAAGAAGAGAATGCTCCACATCGGATGTCTTGAACATGGACCCGCTTTGCTCCGGATGGATGAAGATAGAAGATGCCGTCTGGATGAAGACTTCTGCCCATCTGGAGGACCACTTCTGCCCGTCTGGAGGACCACTTCTGCCGGCTTTGTTGAGGACTTCGGCCCGGTTGGGTGAAGACTTCTCAAGGTAGGATGATCTTCAAGGGGTTAGTGTTAGGTTTTTTTTAAGGGGGGATTGGGTGGGTTTTAGAGTAGGGATGGTTGTGTGAGTGGTGGGTTTTAATGTTGGCGGGGGTTGTAATTTTTTTTGCAGGTAAAAGAGCTGATTACTTTGGGGCAATGCCCAGCAAAAGGCCCTTTTAAGCGCTATTTGTAATTTAGTGTAAGGTAGGGCTTTTTTATTTTGGGGGGGGGGTTTATTTTGTTAGGGGGATTAGATTAGGTGTAATTAGTTTAAAAATCTTGTAATTATTTTATTAGTTTCTGTAATTTAGTGTTTGTTTGTTTTTGTACTTTAGATATTTTTTTTTAATTGTATTTAATTGTATTTAGTTTATATAATTTATTTAATTATAGTGTAGTGTTAGGTGTAATTGTAACTTAGGTTAGGTTTTATTTTACAGGTACTTTTGTATTTATTTTAACTAGGTAGTTAGTAAATAGCTAATAACTATTTAGTAACTATTCTACCTAGTTAAAATAAATACAAAGTTGCCTGTAAAATAAAAATAAACCCTAAGATAGCTACAATGTAACTATTAGTTATATTGTAGCTATCTTAGGGTTTATTTTACAGGTAAGTATTTAGTTTTAAATAGGAATAATTTATTTAATGATAGTAATATTTATTTAGATTTATTTAAATTATATTTAAGTTAGGGGGTGTTATGGTTAGGGTTAGACTTAGGTTTAAGGGTTAATAAATTTAATATAGTGGCGGCGACGTTGGGGACGGCAGATTAGGGGTTAATAAATGTAGGTAGGTGGTGGGGGGCAGATTAGGAGTTAATAATTATAATGTAGGTGGCGGCGGTGTAGGGGGAGGCAGATTAGGGGTTAATAAGTATAATGTAGGTGGCGGTGGGCTCCAGGAGCGGCGGTTTAGGGGTTAATAAGTTTATTTAGTTGAGGCGGGGCCCGGGAGCGGGGGGATAGGGGTTAATAACTTTTATTTAGGTGGCGGCATTGTAGGGACGGCAGATTAGGGGTTACTAAGTATAATGTAGGTGGCGGCAGTGTAGGGGGGCAGATTAGGGGTGTTTAGACTCAGGGTACATGTTAGGGTGTTAGGTGTAAACATTCCCATAGGAATCAATGGGATATCGGGCAGCAGCGAACATGAGCTTTCGCTGCTTTCCTACTCCCATTGATTCCTATGGCATCCACTGACCAGGTACGCTGGGCGGGAATATTGGTGAGCGTACCTGGTAGATATTTGATAACTTACAAAAGTAGTCAGATTGTGCCGAACTTGTGTTAAGAACATCTGTAGTGACGTAAGCATCGATCTGTGTCGGATCGTATGTTACGTCACAAAATTCTACTTTTGCCGGTTTGTAGGGTTTGATAACTAAGGCGAATCACCACTGAATGGTGGAAATAAATTCATTAGTTTTTGTTTCAAAATGATTAAAATTAAATACTTTTTCAGGGTAGAAATACTTATTTAATTTTTTTTAAAATGAAGCTCCACAAGACTCCAACCAAAACCTATGGTTAATTAGTTTTTATTTGTTGTTGTAGTTGTTATTGAGGAGCCAATAACAATCTGTCCCAGAGGAGCTATAGGACTTTACATGAAGATTAGGGGAGAAGAAATTCTCACCAGTTGTCAGGCGTGACTGAACTGACAGTGTTAACAAAAATCATGGATTCGTCCTTGGTGATAGATCTGTACATATCCTTATGGGCGGAGGTAATACGATTGGTCAGTATGGTGTTATGCTTTGTTTTTATTGTTGTAACTCAGGGATAATCTACGATCACAGCTATAAATGTGGGGCTAAGATGTAATGCGTTTGGTTGCTATGGTCTAATACTTTGTTTACATTGTGGTTGATACATACTAGCTGGGACTTATATGTTACATTAACTTTCACGATCTTCAACATTATGACATATCATATAGTCTGCAATGTACTATTTCTTTATGTTACTTATCTGACGTTTCTCACGTCTCCCATGGGCAGATGCTAAATGACTGGCTGTTGTTAACTCTGCACCCACACCGGCGAGTAGCGCACACTTCCTCAGACTTACCGATAACTAGCTAACATAGGATATTTTTATTGAGATATATGCTTGATATACTGTAGGGCTATCAGGGGTAAGGCGTTCTTTATGTTTTTGCTTTATGAGGACTGCGGTGTCTCCCATTGGATTAGCTATGGTTGGTTACGCCCCATATAGGCTTTTCCTTAAACGTTGGACCTTTGGATAGCTCAGATGTGGGGCTAAGAAGGAGTTTCTTTTGGGGCATGTTAGGAGCTTATTAACTTTTATATGAAATACTTTTAAATGTAGAATTTTGATGTTAGTCTCATTAGCACTGTCACATTAAGAACGGTTTGCACACGCTCCTTGCTTTTGCACACCATGTTTTGTGATTGGTTCTTTCACAGGGAATGTTTTGTCTACCCTATTTAAGTTTTGAAATAGCACATTACTTGTTTGTCTGAAGAAGGGATAGGTTATATCATGAAATGTCACTACTAAAAAAAAGAAAGATTACTTTAACCAAGCTGACTGCAGACCAGTGAGTGCTTATTACGAACTTCTACATTAATCTCATAGCACCCTGGCAGTTGTGAATCGGTGAGAGTGCAAAAACTCTCTCTCTCTCTTTCTCTCTCTCTCTGTCTCTCTCTCTCTCTCTATATGTATATATATATATATCTATCTATCTATCTATCCACACACATAAATACACATATTTAGACATTATATGTATGTAACTCTAAGTTAATCCACTTTGCATGTTGAAGTTTTTTAACACCTGAGACCCCAAATCTTTAAACCCTTATAAAAAAAAATAATATTTTTTTTAACATTTTTATCAGACAGTGTTAATTATATTGTAAATGTACTTTTAAATGATTTATTTGTGTTTTTTTCATTTTTTTGTCTCGTGTAACAGTTAACACGAGCCCTGACGTTGTGCTCAAGCAAACACGTTTACTTTCAACTTGTAATATATGATAAACCTCTCGCAACAGTTAGCACGCCACTTGTAATCTAGCCCTAAAGCAGTCATTATATATATTATATATATACTTTATTAGCAACAATAGGTTACTATAAAGATGGTCTTAAATCAAAGTTAACTGGAAGTAAAGACGGATCTTTAAGGACATTAAGCACGTCTCCTTTTAAGGACCGGGTGATAAGCATAACTACTACTGCTTTATTTGATTGACAGCGACATATCACATAAATATAAAAACGGTTTTCTTTAGGATTTGAAAAATACAAAATAATAACTTAAAGGGACAGTATACACCAATTTTCATTTAACTGCATGTAATAGACACTACTGTAAAGAATAATATGCACAGATACTAATCTAAAAATCCAGTATAAAACCGTTTAAAAACTTACTTAGAAGCACCCAGTTTAGCGAGGTTGAAAATGTTAGCTGGAACACTCACTGAAAGTGGATCTTTAGCAAGAAAAGCAGACCCCCCCTCCCCCTTCCTCTGCATATGAAAAGACTCTTTACACAAACAGGAGCAAGCAGGAGTAGGTATACATCAGTATTCTCCTAAAACTTTGGGGCTTGGTTAGGAGACTGAAAAACAGCACAATCTTATTTAAAAATAAACAAAATTATACATTTAAAAAAAAAAAAAAAAACCTATATGGGCTATATAAATGTATCATCAATAAAACATTTATGCAAAAAATCTAGTGTATAATAACCCTTTAAGACTCTCTCAATTGATACATTTGAATCAATTTGTCTCAATAAAAGTAGATTGTTTCCAGAGGATATAACTAAAAACTACTCTCACTGTAAATATTAATAGTGTTGGACAACTTTAATTGTAAGAAATTTCTGCATCCAACATTGACTATGTGGTGGATTATGGGATGGACATTAATAACAGACTAAGTATTAGCCAAAAATTATTTCACTCAAACTGCTTGTACCAAAAAAAAAACAAAAAAACTTTGGTTTCAACCGATATTTGTTCATTCAGAATTTGTTTGTTAATGAACAAAAATCCATTAACCAGCTCTGAACCAGCTCTGAACATCAGGACAGAAGAGAAGCAGATGAACAGCAGCTTAAACTTAAATAGAGTAAAATAAGTAGTAAGTGCTACTGCTGCAAGCCAGCAGCAGCGCACACAAACAAAAAAATCCTTATTTTTTTTTTTTTAAAAAACATTTTTTATTTAATGGGGTCAGGACTGACCAAGAACAAAAGGGAAGCTAAATACTTTTTGGCTAAAACAAGATTAAATCAACTGACAAAGGGATTATTGGATCTATAGCAAATAGAATGGATATAAAGCATGTCTTTCAAGAATGCCTTTCCCACCTTAAAGGGACAGTCAAGTCCAAAAAAAACCTTTCATGATTTAAATAGGGAATATAATTTTAAACAACTTTTCAATTTACTTTTATCACAAATTTTGTTTTGTTCTCTTGGTATTCTTAGTTGAAAGCTAAACCTAGGAGGTTCATATGCTAATTTCTTAGACCTTCTTAGACCATCTATTGGATTCAAATCATCCAATAGACTGATTTGAACAGCCAATAGGATATGAGCAGCTCTAATTCCTATTGTCTGATTCACATTTTTCAGCCAATAGGAATGCAAGGCATGCCATCTTGAATCGTATACCTTGCATTGAAGATTCAGTGTACGGCGGCGACCGTATGAAGAGGATGCTCAGCTCCGGATGTCTTCAGGATGGACCCGCTCCGCGCCACCGGGTTTAAGATAGAAGATGCTGCCTGGATGAAGATTGAAGAGGCCGTCTGGATGAAGACTTCTTGCCGCTTGGATGAGGACTTCACCACCGGGATGAAGATTGAAGAAGCCACCTGGATGAAGACTTCTTGACTCTTGGATGAGGACTTCGCCACCAGGATGAAGATTGAAGAGGCCGCCTGGATGAAGACTTCTCGCCGCTTGGATGAGGACTTTGCCACCGGGATAAAGATTGAAGTGGATGCCTGGATGAACACATCTCGCCGCCTGGATGAAGATCGTTCAAGCAGGACTTAAAAAACTGTAAGTGGATCTTCGGGAGATAGTGATAGGTTTTTTTTTAAGGGTTTTTTGGGCGTTTTTTTTTTTAGATTAGGGTTTGGGCATGTAAAAGAGCTAAATGCCCTTTTAAGGGCAATGCCCATCCAAATGCCCTTTTCAGGGCAATGGGTAGTTTAGGTTTTTTTTAGAGTTAGGTTTTTTATTTTGGGGGGTTAGTTGGGTTGTGGGTTTTACTGTTGTGGGGTCTTTGTATTTTTTTTTACAGGTAAAAGAGCTGATATCCTTTTAAGGGCTATTGATAGTTTATTGTAGGCTAGGATTTTTTATTTTGGGTGGACTTTTTTATTTTTATATGGCTATTAGATTAGGTGTAATTCTTTTTTTTTTTTCTTTATAATTTCGTTTATTTTCCGTAATTTGGTGTTTGTTATGTTTTGTAAATTAGTATTTTATTTTTATTGTAATTTCATACTTTGTAATTTTTAGAGTAGTGTTAGGATTTTTTAAAAGTGTAGTTTAGTTTTATTTAATTGGTAGTTATTTTAATTTTAGTTTAATAATTATATTAGTTTAATTGTTAGTTTAAACTTAGTTGTTTTAATTTAATTTAAGATAGGGAAATTGTAGTTTTAATATAAAGTTAGGGGGTGTTATGTTTAGGGGTGAATAGTTTAAATGAGTTTATTGCGATGTGGGGGGCTTTTGGTTTAGGGGTTAATAGTTTAGTTTAGTATATTTCATTGTGGGGGGCTTGCGGTTTAGGGGTTAATAGGTTTATTATAGTGGCGGCAGAATTAGGGGTTAATAAATTTAGTATAGTGGGGCGATGCGGGCGGACGGCAGATTAGGGGTTAATAATATTTAAATAGTGTTTGCAATGCGGGAGTGCGGAGGTTTAGGGGGTAATAACTTTATTATAGTGGTTACAATATCAGGGAGCAGCGGAATAGGTTAATATGTTTTTTAAAAGTGGCAGCGATATTGGGAGCGGCAGATTAGGGGTTAATAACTTTAAAATAGAGTTTGAGATGTGGAAGGGCCTTGGTTTAGGGCTTAATAGGTAATTTATGGGTGTTTAGTGTACTTTGTAGCAGTTTAGTTATTAGTTTTATGTAACAGATTTGTAGTGTAAAACTCATAACTACTGCTTTTAGATGTCGTTATGGATCTTGTCGTTTTAGACTGTAACGTTGTTTTTTTAGCCAGAACGCAAAACTCGTAATTGTAAGGCTATGGGAATCCCATCAAAAAAACGTAATTTTTACAAGTGCGGGACTGACGTTGCATTACAGGCTAAAAGGCTTGCTGTACACCTATATTGACAAGACTCGAAATGGCTGCGTTGCTGTTTTAACGCTGAAAATACCATATTTTCAGTGTTAAAAGATGAACGCACAACTTGTAATCTAGGACCTAGATTACAAGTTGTGCGTTCATCTTTTAACACTGAAAATATGGTATTTTCAGCGTTAAAACAGCAACGCAGCCATTACGAGTCTTGTCGATATAGGTGTACAGCAAGCCTAGATTCTAGGTGATTGTTATAAAAATGGGGAATGGGTAATAAAGGGATTATCTTTCTTTTTAAACAACAAAAATTCTGGTGTTGACTTTCCCTTTAAACAATTTAAAATGCATGAAAGAATCAACACATTTTTTCATTAAATCATTAAATGACTGCTCGTTCATCGTATTTTTGACAAACCCAAAAAATAGTGAAAATTAATTGATTTTACCATTCATTCATTCAAAAAACAAACAAAAACAAACACAAAAACAAATGCACATACTACTGGATTATTTTGTAATGGACACAAGAGCAATTAATTATAGCTTTACATCTTCTTACTGCTGTACAAAAACAAATTATTATTGTTTGGTTACAAATATTTTTTTTTTTAAATATACTGTGTGACAATGACTAGTAGAAAACTAGAATTAAATACAAATCACTACTGGAATTCACAAACCTACAATTGATATCAAAGCAGTTGGAATTCTGTTATTTCTGCTGGGGTCTTTACTAATATACGTATAACCATGAAAACATAAATACTTTCTTGGTATTCAATATCATTACAGTATGTCACAGCTAGATATAAAAAATCCCCTAATTGTTAATATTTTCTTTGACCTTTATAAGAAGTTTAATGTATAAATTAGGGAACCACGGTTATGTACCCTGAACAACTTGCCTATTGATCTTCTCAAAGGAAAACTGACCTAGTTCCAAGGATATTAAAGTTCAAATATAATGATTTTTTTGTGCTCACACACACTATAAGTAAAAGATTTTAGATTTTCATTTACACACGCATTATTCTTTTCTATACTATATCGTTATATTGTTATGAAGACTTCAGCATAACCTATGAAAATTGTGTATTTGTTTTTGTATTGATTTTTTCCTTACAACTTCATTATAAATACATAGAGAACGAAATGATATCTTGTTTTAATAGGCTAGTTTTATCATCTTTTCGCTGGTTGGCCATCCACCTACTTTGCTGCTTGACTGACTTTTCAAACATAAAATAAGTTCTGTTTTTTATTTGCCATCTGAAGATATTAACATTGACATTAAGGAAATAATAGACATCCTTCTTTCACATAAATATATAATGTAGCTTACAATAAGGAATCTAAGGGCTAGATTATATTTTCCGCTAGAGTTAAGATTTTTGAGGTAGTCAGGTTTCGTTCGTATTACAAATTCCCAAAAAAATGTATTTTGCGCTAGCGGTAACCCGAATAACGCAAAAAAATCTAACTTAAGTTTTCGTGTGTGCATGTATGTATTCTTCCATAGAAATTGATGGAGAAAAAAAAGCAGAAAAAGATAACACCAAAGATTGCGCAAACGCCATCACATTTTCGCATTCCCCATAAAAGTCAATAGAGAAAAAAAATTGTTGGAAAAAAGGAGGACAGAAATCAACCTGATTGAATACGATGAGATAGATTGACAACCCCTGCTCGCGGATCTGCTGGGGGGCGGCATTGCATTCACAAGAACTGCTGGTGCAATGATAAATGCAGAGAGTGTGTGCTGTCTGCATTTATCGATGTGCGGCGGACATGATACGTTACTTCGTATCATGTCCAGTCGCACATTGATAAATTTGCCCCATAGTTAAAATCTTTATTAAAGGGACACTGAACCCAAAATTTTTCATTCATGATTAAGGTAGAGAATACAATTTTAAACAACTTTCAATTTTACTTCTATTATTTAATTTGCTTCCTTCTCTTGTTATTCTCTGCAGAAAGGTTTATCTAGGCAAGCTCAGGAGCAGCAGAGAACCTAGGTTCTAGCTGTTGATTGGTGGCTGCATATATATATATATATATCGATTGTGATTGGCTCACCCATGCACTCAGAAACCATTAGTGCATTGCTGCTCCTTTAACAAATGATACCAAGGGAATTAAACAGATTAGATAATAGAAGTAAATTAGAAAGTTGTTTAAAATTGTATTCTCTATCTAAATCAGGAATGAACAAATTTGGGTTTCATGTCCCTTTAAATATGAATATTGCATAAATATGTTTTTTTTGGGCTCTAATGCACATATATATATATATATATATATATATATATATATATATATATATATATTAATTATTGTTTTTATATGTGTATATCTGACTGTAAATACATATATACACATATAAATACTTTCATATCTATGTACACATATATAGACACATATATATATATACATACAAATACATATTTAGCAATGTATATATGTCTGTGTTTCAATGTTAAAGCCATCTGCCTGCTTTTTTTTTGCTAACACCAGAAATCTCCTATCTTTTTATTAGACAGCGTTAATATGACTGTAAGGAGCTGATTTATCATGGCCCGAATGGGGCCATATACACCTGTTTCCACGCGAGCCTTCAGGAGTTAAGAAGCAGCGGTCTTAAGACCACTGATCCTTAACTTGTCCGCTACCTCTGAGGCAGTGGACAGCAATCCACCCGATCGCATACGATCGGGTTAATTGACACCCCCTGCTTGCGGCGAATCTGCAGGGGGCATTGTACAAGCAGTTCATTAGAAATGGCAGTTTGGCTAGTGCAAACGTGATTTGCGCTCAACTTGTAATATCAGCACCTCACTTGTAATATCAGCACCTCACTTGTAATATCATCACCTCACTTGTAATATCAGCACCTCACTTGTAATATCAGCACCACACTTGTAATATCAGCACCTCACTTGTAATATCAGCACCTCACTTGTAATATCAGCACCACACTTGTAATATCAGCACCACACTTGTAATATCAGCACCTCACTTGTAATATCAGCACCTCACTTGTAATTTCATCACCTCACTTGTAATATCAGCACCACACTTGTAATATCAGCACCACACTTGTAATATCAGCACCTCACTTGTAATATCAGCACCTCACTTGTTATATCAGCACCTCACTTGTAATATCAGCACCTCACTTGTTATATCAGCACCTCACTTGTAATATCAGCACCTCACTTGTTATATCAGCACCTCACTTGTAATATCAGCACCTCACTTGTAATATCAGCACCTCACTTGTTATATCAGCACCACACTTGTAATATCAGCACCTCACTTGTAATATCAGCACCTCACTTGTAATATCAGCACCACACTTGTAATATCAGCACCTCACTTGTAATATCAGCACCTCACTTGTTATATCAGCACCACACTTGTAATATCAGCACCTCACTTGTAATATCAGCACCACACTTGTAATATCAGCACCTCACTTGTTATATCAGCACCTCACTTGTAATATCAGCACCTCACTTGTAATATCAGCACCTCACTTGTTATATCAGCACCTCACTTGTAATATCAGCACCACACTTGTAATATCAGCACCTCACTTGTAATATCAGCACCACACTTGTAATATCAGCACCTCACTTGTTATATCAGCACCTCACTTGTAATATCAGCACCACACTTGTAATATCAGCACCTCACTTGTAATATCAGCACCTCACTTGTTATATCAGCACCTCACTTGTAATATCAGCACCGCACTTGTAATATCAGCACCTCACTTGTAATATCAGCACCACACTTGTAATATCAGCACCTCACTTGTAATATCAGCACCTCACTTGTTATATCAGCACCACACTTGTAATATCAGCACCTCACTTGTAATATCAGCACCTCACTTGTAATATCATCACCTCACTTGTAATATCAGCACCTCACTTGTTATATCAGCACCTCACTTGTAATATCAGCACCTCACTTGTTATATCAGCACCTCACTTGTAATATCAGCACCACACTTGTAATATCAGCACCTCACTTGTAATATCAGCACCACACTTGTAATATCAGCACCTCACTTGTAATATCATCACCTCACTTGTAATATCAGCACCTCACTTGTTATATCAGCACCTCACTTGTAATATCAGCACCTCACTTGTAATATCAGCACCTCACTTGTTATATCAGCACCACACTTGTAATATCAGCACCTCACTTGTAATATCAGCACCACACTTGTAATATCAGCACCTCACTTGTAATATCAGCACCACACTTGTAATATCAGCACCTCACTTGTAATATCAGCACCACACTTGTAATATCAGCACCTCACTTGTTATATCAGCACCACACTTGTAATATCAGCACCTCACTTGTAATATCAGCACCACACTTGTAATATCAGCACCTCACTTGTAATATCAGCACCACACTTGTAATATCAGCACCTCACTTGTAATATCAGCACCTCACTTGTAATTTCATCACCTCACTTGTAATATCAGCACCTCACTTGTAATATCAGCACCACACTTGTAATATCAGCACCTCACTTGTAATATCAGCACCTCACTTGTAATATCAGCACCACACTTGTAATATCAGCACCACACTTGTAATATCAGCACCTCACTTGTAATATCAGCACCTCACTTGTAATTTCATCACCTCACTTGTAATATCAGCACCACACTTGTAATATCAGCACCTCACTTGTAATATCAGCACCTCACTTGTTATATCAGCACCTCACTTGTAATATCAGCACCTCACTTGTTATATCAGCACCTCACTTGTAATATCAGCACCTCACTTGTTATATCAGCACCTCACTTGTAATATCAGCACCTCACTTGTAATATCAGCACCACACTTGTAATATCAGCACCTCACTTGTAATATCAGCACCTCACTTGTAATATCAGCACCACACTTGTAATATCAGCACCTCACTTGTTATATCAGCACCTCACTTGTAATATCAGCACCACACTTGTAATATCAGCACCTCACTTGTAATATCAGCACCACACTTGTAATATCAGCACCTCACTTGTTATATCAGCACCTCACTTGTAATATCAGCACCTCACTTGTAATATCAGCACCACACTTGTAATATCAGCACCTCACTTGTAATATCAGCACCACACTTGTAATATCAGCACCTCACTTGTAATATCAGCACCACACTTGTAATATCAGCACCTCACTTGTAATATCAGCACCTCACTTGTAATATCAGCACCACACTTGTAATATCAGCACCTCACTTGTAATATCAGCACCTCACTTGTTATATCAGCACCTCACTTGTAATATCAGCACCTCACTTGTTATATCAGCACCTCACTTGTTATATCAGCACCACACTTGTAATATCAGCACCTCACTTGTAATATCATCACCTCACTTGTAATATCAGCACCTCACTTGTAATATCAGCACCTCACTTGTTATATCAGCACCTCACTTGTAATATCAGCACCTCACTTGTTATATCAGCACCTCACTGTAATATCAGCACCACACTTTGTAATATCAGCACCTCACTTGTAATATCAGCACCACACTTGTAATATCAGCACCTCACTTGTAATATCATCTACCTCACTTGTAATATCAGCACTCTCACTTGTAATATCAGCACCTCACTTGTTATATCAGCACCACACTTGTAATATCAGCACCTCACTTGTAATATCAGCACCTCACTTGTAATATCAGCACCACACTTGTAATTTCAGCACCTCACTTGTAATATCAGCACCTCACTTGTAATATCAGAACCACACTTGTAATATCAGCACCTCACTTGTAATATCAGCACCACACTTGTAATATCAGCACCTCACTTGTAATATCAGCACCTCACTTGTTATATCAGCACCTCACTTGTAATATCAGCACCCACTTGTAATATCAGCACCACACTTGTAATATCAGCACCTCACTTGTAATATCAGCACCTCACTTGTAATATCAGCACCACACTTGTAATATCAGCACCTCACTTGTAATATCAGCACCTCACTTGTTATATCAGCACCACACTTGTAATATCAGCACCTCACTTGTAATATCAGCACCACACTTGTAATATCAGCACCACACTTGTAATATCAGCACCTCACTTGTAATATCAGCACCTCACTTGTTATATCAGCACCTCACTTGTAATATCATCACCTCACTTGTTATATCAGCACCTCACTTGTAATATCAGCACCTCACTTGTAATATCAGCACCTCACTTGTAATATCAGCACCTCACTTGTAATATCAGCACCTCACTTGTTATATCAGCACCACACTTGTAATATCAGCACCTCACTTGTAATATCAGCACCTCACATTGTTATATTCATCACCTCACTTGTAATATCAGCACCACACTTGTAATATCAGCACCACACTTGTAATATCAGCACCTCACTTGTTATATCAGCACCTCACTTGTTATATCAGCACCTCACTTGTAATATCAGCACCTCACTTGTTATATCAGCACCTCACTTGTAATATCAGCACCTCACTTGTTATATCAGCACCTCACTTGTAATATCAGCACCTCACTTGTAATATCAGCACCACACTTGTAATATCAGCACCTCACTTGTAATATCAGCACCTCACTTGTAATATCAGCACCACACTTGTAATATCAGCACCTCACTTGTTATATCAGCACCTCACTTGTAATATCAGCACCACACTTGTAATATCAGCACCTCACTTGTAATATCAGCACCTCACTTGTAATATCAGCACCTCACTTGTTATATCAGCACCTCACTTGTAATATCAGCACCTCACTTGTAATATCAGCACCACACTTGTAATATCAGCACCTCACTTGTAATATCAGCACCTCACTTGTAATATCAGCACCACACTTGTAATATCAGCACCTCACTTGTAATATCAGCACCACACTTGTAATATCAGCACCTCACTTGTAATATCAGCACCTCACTTGTAATATCAGCACCACACTTGTAATATCAGCACCTCACTTGTAATATCAGCACCTCACTTGTTATATCAGCACCTCACTTGTAATATCAGCACCTCACTTGTTATATCAGCACCTCACTTGTTATATCAGCACCACACTTGTAATATCAGCACCTCACTTGTAATATCAGCACCTCACTTGTAATATCAGCACCTCACTTGTAATATCAGCACCTCACTTGTTATATCAGCACCTCACTTGTAATATCAGCACCTCACTTGTTATATCAGCACCTCACTTGTAATATCAGCACCACACTTGTAATATCAGCACCTCACTTGTAATATCAGCACCACACTTGTAATATCAGCACCTCACTTGTAATATCATCACCTCACTTGTAATATCAGCACCTCACTTGTAATATCAGCACCTCACTTGTTATATCAGCACCACACTTGTAATATCAGCACCTCACTTGTAATATCAGCACCTCACTTGTAATATCAGCACCACACTTGTAATATCAGCACCTCACTTGTAATATCAGCACCTCACTTGTAATATCAGCACCACACTTGTAATATCAGCACCTCACTTGTAATATCAGCACCACACTTGTAATATCAGCACCTCACTTGTTATATCAGCACCACACTTGTAATATCAGCACCACACTTGTAATATCAGCACCTCACTTGTAATATCAGCACCACACTTGTAATATCAGCACCTCACTTGTAATATCAGCACCTCACTTGTAATTTCATCACCTCACTTGTAATATCAGCACCTCACTTGTAATATCAGCACCTCACTTGTAATATCAGCACCACACTTGTAATATCAGCACCTCACTTGTAATATCAGCACCTCACTTGTAATATCAGCACCACACTTGTAATATCAGCACCTCACTTGTAATATCAGCACCTCACTTGTAATTTCATCACCTCACTTGTAATATCAGCACCACACTTGTAATATCAGCACCACACTTGTAATATCAGCACCTCACTTGTAATATCAGCACCTCTCTTGTTATATCAGCACCTCACTTGTAATATCAGCACCTCACTTGTTATATCAGCACCTCACTTGTAATATCAGCACCTCACTTGTTATATCAGCACCTCACTTGTAATATCAGCACCACACTTGTAATATCAGCACCTCACTTGTAATATCAGCACCTCACTTGTTATATCAGCACCACACTTGTAATATCAGCACCACACTTGTAATATCAGCACCTCACTTGTAATATCAGCACCACACTTGTAATATCAGCACCTCACTTGTAATATCAGCACCTCACTTGTTATATCAGCACCTCACTTGTAATATCAGCACCTCACTTGTTATATCAGCACCTCACTTGTAATATCAGCACCACACTTGTAATATCAGCACCTCACTTGTAATATCAGCACCACACTTGTAATATCAGCACCTCACTTGTAATATCAGCACCTCACTTGTTATATCAGCACCTCACTTGTAATATCAGCACCTCACTTGTTATATCAGCACCTCACTTGTAATATCAGCACCACACTTGTAATATCAGCACCTCACTTGTAATATCAGCACCTCACTTGTTATATCAGCACCTCACTTGTAATATCAGCACCACACTTGTAATATCAGCACCTCACTTGTAATATCAGCACCACACTTGTAATATCAGCACCTCACTTGTAATATCAGCACCTCACTTGTTATATCAGCACCTCACTTGTAATATCAGCACCACACTTGTAATATCAGCACCTCACTTGTTATATCAGCACCTCACTTGTAATATCAGCACCACACTTGTAATATCAGCACCTCACTTGTAATATCAGCACCACACTTGTAATATCAGCACCTCACTTGTAATATCAGCACCACACTTGTAATATCATCACCACACTTGTAATATCAGCACCTCACTTGTAATATCAGCACCTCACTTGTAATATCATCACCTCACTTGTAATCTAAATATTTTGCAATAAGCCGATATAAATGAAACAATTAAATCACATTTCACAATTACTTCGCTTTAAAAAAGCATCCTCCTTGTTGTGATTCAAAATGTTGTTTTATGTCACTGCAAAGATTTTTATTACAATTAAGGGGATGTGACAGCCAAAAAATATCATATGTGATTTAGACAGAGCATACAATAAAAAAAGGTTTCCAGTTTACTCCTATTATTAAATTTGTTTTGTTCCCATGGGGTTCTTTGTTGAAGAGCTATCTAGGTCGGTGTCTGGAGCACTATATGGCAGGAATTAGTGCTGTCCTCTAGTGCTCTTGCAATGGATATCATTATTGCAAAATTGTTGCCATATAGTTCTCTAGATATGTGCATGCTCCAGAGCTTACGTCCTTGCTTTTCAACAAAGGACAGCAAAAGAATGACGAATATTTGATAATAGACATACATTTAAGTTGTTTAGGCATGCTATATCTAAATCATGAAGACAAAATGTTGGGTTTCATGCCCCTTTAAGAAGCAAGGGTACCATTGAGTCTAAACTTCCCACATATGCTTGAAATCCTCTACAGTATTTGACCTTCCCACCTCTATTAGACGTCAGTTCCATGCGTTAATCACCCTTTCTGTAAAGAAGTCATTCAGTAAATTATTAGTGAACCTATTACCCTCCCACTTAAGATCATGGCTTCTTGTTTTGTTTGGGGGGGGGGGGGGGTTTATATAAAAAATGCCTTTAGCCTCTTTTTTATTATATCCTGTAATATCAACTCCATCCCTTCTCTCATCTGAGCTAAACAAATGAAGTTTTCCTTGCAAGTTTCTTTAAGTCACCAACATCCCTTGCAAGAAAAGCTGTTTTCTAAAAACTGTTATAAATGTTTATAAACTCCTGTTTAGATATAAAAGGGGGACTTTCTGCTGTGGGTTCTTTCAGCCCTGCACAAATAATTCATTTGCTACATTACTGAACTGATGATTACTAATTGCCACATAAGGACAGATACAAATATTTTCTGTTGTTCTACAAATATAGTATTATCTGTTACATTGTTCTTAGTAAAATACTGAGATTGCTAAAAGATGTAAACTAATACCCATTGCTTCTCATTAATATGTTAACTTGAGGTATCTGCACATATGTGTATCTTAGCATTAAAGTTATCTCATTGGAACAGCAACCAAGCTTGAGTTGTCTGTATTGTTGCGTTTGACGTGTGCCTTTCTTTCCCAGGCATTTTACATTTGTTTCCCAGAGGGTATTCTCTACCATTGATCCAGTATGGGCTTGTGCTGTTAAACCTTACATTACAGAAGCATAGCTGCAAGAAAGCTCAGTGTTACAAAGTACATTAGACTTTGGTAGCATGAAAGATAAGAAAGGAATAAAAATGTGGTTTGAAATAAATGTGTTGGGTAAACATCTGTGCTCAGAACAGTAGGTTAGAATACTGCCTCTCATGAGAGGTGAGTGTGAATGCCCATCAGCCTATATTAGTTTAGTTGCTTGATTTCACTATTTCCAAAGCTCTGTGCGAGTCATAATATTGCAGAACTGTTGCATGGATGGAAACAAAGCACCTTGGTGATTACTGCTATAATACTCCACAAAACAGCAATTATATTAACTGACTAGATGCTGAAGAGAGCAGCTCCAATGCATTCCATAGAAATGTATTGCAACCCAGTCTGGCAGCCAATGGGTTATCATCTCTATATGCAATAAACTTACAAATGCAGCATTATCATTTGCATGTGTGCCTCTATATAAAACACTATGAACAAAGCAAGTCATCAATAAAGCATCTGTTTATAACACTCATTTCCTTAAATATCAGGCAACATTTTGACAGCCGTAAAATGGAAACAACAGTTGTGTTTTTGTATTAAAACATCATTTAAACAGGCAATGATCAGCTAACAGCGCAAAAGAACATCTGTGATATTGTCATCCTATTTTTGGTTGTGTGCTCACGCTGAGAAGAATCTTCATATAGAGTTTTGTTAGGGGCACATATTTTTTCATCTACGCATCTTCCTCAGCTGGAAGATAAACCTTTATGGAAAACAATAAACTCTCCTATACAGGATAAATATTACTAATGCAAAAGTTGAAATGGACTTTTTTTCTCTTTATAATAAATCCAAAATAAATCCAGCTGTTTTTTTTATCTTAAGTCATGAAGATGAGTTCAGATTTTTTTTTTTAGAAGAAAACTGTATTTTCAACACAAAATTTGCAAACAAAATCTCAATATTGCTAAAAAGAAAATATATTTTGCAAAATATAACATTAAATTGGCTTATATAATATTACCTGAAAGGTTTAGAAAATAATTCCACTTTTGTCCAAAAGATTGGTTTCAGATTTTCCTCAGCATTTGGTTTGGCCTGAATTTCGGCATGTGGGCATTCATTTCGACAGACTATTGGATTCAGATTTGTTACTGTTATTTCCAATAGCAATGTGTTACTGTTATTGGGAATAGAAAATATATACAACTAATGTTAACAAATATATTACATTATAGAATTCAAACAATTAAAATAACTTATCTTCCAATGCTAAAAGAACATACAACTTGTTTACTGAATTTGAGTCAATGACTAGCTCACAGACACACAGAAGCCACAGAATTGCA